>NC_048585.1:24678607-24941107 GCF_013265735.2 Oncorhynchus mykiss | reverse complement strand
TTGTATTTAATGCTGTCGTGAGTGTGTAGGGAATGGAAATGGCCGGAATGCAGATGGGCACAGAATGTATTTATGTCTGTAAAAATCATGTTGAAAGAGTCTGTGTGTGTGTGTGTGTGTTGACCACAGTTATTGACTCCCCACTATGAGGGCCATCTGTCTGTGTCACTGCCTCTACCTCAACCCCACAGAGGAGAGGGGATATGTAGACTGAGGGAAAGAGGGAAATAAAAAGAGAGAGAGAAAGGGATAGGTAGAAACTAGACGGAAGAGTGGCTACAATGTGTAGTGTTGCTACTATGAGATATGTACAGTTAAGTGTGTGTGTGTGTTGCTGAGGAAACTTGGTGTGTATGATACCAGGGTGTTCAGTGCAAGTACAGTAGCTGAGAGCTTTTCTATTGGCTCACACACAAGTCAGGTGAACGTGTTATTGAGGTGCTGACTGCTGGCAAAGGCTACACTGCTGCTGGCAGCATGCAGGACTCAGTGGGGGTTTCTCTACACACACACACTTTAGACACACACACTTTGTGGCAGCCGGACAAGTTGAACTCTGACCTTTAAAGCCCGGGGTCATTCCTCGCGAGCCGAGGGGTCAGAGGGGTTTGAGGAATGGGGTACATGCTGTAGGTGAGAGGGTGAACATTAAATGCTGAGGGGTATTAGGTTTCTGGCACGTTGTGTCCTGGAAGGAAATGTTTAGATGGCAATTGTACTAGAACACAGTAGTGTTGCATAGCGTTGGTTGGGTAGGAAACAATATAGTAGTGTTAAGGGGATAATACCCTGCTGGAGAGGTACAGTGCCTTGCGAAAGTATTCGGCCCCCTTGAACTTTGCGACCTTTTGCCACATTTCAGGCTTCAAACATAAAGATATAAAACTGCATTTTTTTGTGAAGAATCAACAACAAGTGGGACACAATCATGAAGTGGAACGACATTTATTGGATATTTCAAACTTTTTTAACAAATCAAAAACTGAAAAAATTATTCAGCCCCTTTACTTTCAGTGCAGCAAACTCTCTCCAGAAGTTCAGTGAGGATCTCTGAATGATCCAATGTTGACCTAAATGACTAATGATGATAAATACAATCCACCTGTGTGTAATCAAGTCTCCGTATAAATGCACCTGCACTGTGATAGTCTCAGAGGTCCGTTAAAAGCGCAGAGAGCATCATGAAGAACAAGGAACACACCAGGCAGGTCCGAGATACTGTTGTGAAGAAGTTTAAAGCCGGATTTGGATACAAAAAGATTTCCCAAGCTTTAAACATCCCAAGAAGCACTGTGCAAGCAATAATATTGAAATGGAAGGAGTATCAGACCACTGCAAATCTACCAAGACCTGGCCGTCCATCTAAACTTTCAGCTCATACAAGGAGAAGACTGATCAGAGATGCAGCCAAGAGGCCCATGATCACTCTGGATGAACTGCAGAGATCTACAGCTGAGGTGGGAGACTCTGTCCATAGGACAACAATCAGTCGTATATTGCACAAATCTGGCCTTTATGGAAGAGTGGCAAGAAGAAAGCCATTTCTTAAAGATATCCATAAAAAGTGTCGTTTAAAGTTTGCCACAAGCC
Source organism: Oncorhynchus mykiss (assembly GCF_013265735.2). Classification (NCBI taxonomy): domain Eukaryota; kingdom Metazoa; phylum Chordata; class Actinopteri; order Salmoniformes; family Salmonidae; genus Oncorhynchus; species Oncorhynchus mykiss. The sequence continues at coordinate 24,939,517 of NC_048585.1, read as the reverse complement.
ACCTGGGAGACACACCAAACATGTGGAAGAAGGTGCTCTGGTCAGATGAAACCAAAATGGAACTTTTTGGCAACAATGCAAAACGTTATGTTTGGCGTAAAAGCAACACAGCTGAACACACCATCCCCACTGTCAAACATGGTGGTGGCAGCATCATGGTTTGGGCCTGCTTTTCTTCAGCAGGGACAGGGAAGATGGTTAAAATTGATGGGAAGATGGATGGAGCCAAATACAGGACCATTCTGGAAGAAAACCTGATGGAGTCTGCAAAAGACCTGAGACTGGGACAGAGATTTGTCTTCCAACAAGACAATGATCCAAAACATAAAGCAAAATCTACAATGGAATGGTTCAAAAATAAACATATCCAGGTGTTAGAATGGCCAAGTCAAAGTCCAGACCTGAATCCAATCGAGAATCTGTGGAAAGAACTGAAAACTGCTGTTCACAAATGCTCTCCATCCAACCTCACTGAGCTCGAGCTGTTTTGCAAGGAGGAATGGGAAAAAATGTCAGTCTCTCGATGTGCAAAACTGATAGAGACATACCCCAAGCGACTTACAGCTGTAATCGCAGCAAAAGGTGGTGCTACAAAATATTAACTTAAGGGGGCTGAATAATTTTGCACGCCCAATTTTTCAGTTTTTGATTTGTTAAAAAAGTTTGAAATATCCAATAAATGTCGTTCCACTTCATGATTGTGTCCCACTTGTTGTTGATTCTTCACAAAAAAATGCAGTTTTATATCTTTATGTTTGAAGCCTGAAATGTGGTAAAAGGTCGCAAAGTTCAAGGGGGCCGAATACTTTCGCAAGGCACTGTAATGTTACCTCCATGTCATCAGCTACTCTGACGGATAGACACCTTGACGTCGCCTCCAGAACGGGCCCTGCATGGCATGCCCCGACTAGCCAACTGGAAATCAGGAAGAGGGGAAAGAGGAGATGTTTCCAAGTGGACTAGGGTCACAGTCAATAATCTAATTACCAACTACCATACCAGAGGGAAATGTCACCAGTGTAGGCCACATTCTCAATGACACAGCATTAGATGTTTGGTTACTGAGAAAGGGGGAAACAAGTGCTTGGGGTGTCATGGTGATTGGATGACGAGTGACCGCAGCAGGTAGCTCCAGGGCTCTCAGTGAAGAATCAGCCGTGTGGAATTGTGGGGTAGTGGTGGAGCTGCATGAACGCATCACACCTCGGGTCTGAAGCCTGCATGGCCTTCTGGGTAGACAGATCTGGGAGAAGAAGGATGGCATCTAGACAGAACTTTCTGAGAGAGTGAGAGGCAGAGGCAGGGATAGCCGCTAGCCAGTGCCTGTAGCCTGAGGATGCAGTTATTTCTGTACTGTAGCCTGAGGATGCAGTTATTTCTGTACTGTAGCCTGAGGATGCAGTTATTTCTGTACTGTAGCCTGAGGATGCAGTTATTTCTGTACTGTAGCCTGAGGATGCAGTTATTTCTGTACTGTAGCCCTCCAACATATGATCCACTGGACTCTCTCACACTCACAAATCAAATCACATTTATTTATAAAGCCCTTCTTACATCAGCTGATATCTCAAAGTGCTGTACAGAAACCCAGCCTAAAACCCCAAACAGCAAGCAATGCAGGTGTAGAAGCACGGTGGCTAGGAAAAACTCCCTAGAAAGGCCAGAACCTAGGAAGAAACCTAGAGAGGAACCAGGCTATGAGGGTCGGCCAGTCCTCTTCTGGCTGTGCCGGGTGGAGATTATAACAACATGGCCAAGATGTTCAAATGTTCATAGATGACCAGCATGGTCAAATAATAATAATCACAGTGGTTGTCGAGGGTGCAACAGGTCAGCACCTCAGGAGTAAATGTCAGTTGGCTTTTCATATCCGATCATTCAGAGTATCTGTACCGCTCCTGCTGTCTCTAGAGAGTTGAAAACAGCAGGTCTGGGACAGGTAGCACGTCCGGTGAACAGGTCAGGGTTCCATAGCCGCAGGCAGAACAGTTGAAACTGAAGCAGCAGCATGGCCAGGTGGACTGGGGACAGCAAGGAGTCATCGGGCCAGGTAGTCCTGAGGCATGGTCCTAGGGCTCAGGTCCTCCTCCTCCGAGAGAGAATTAGAGAGAGCATATTTAAATTCACACAGGACACTGGATAAGACAGGAGAAATACTCCAGATATAACAGACTGAACCTAGCCCCCCGACACAAACTACTGCAGCATAAATACTGGAGGCTGAGACAGGAGGGGTCAGGAGACACTGTGGCCCCATCCGACGATACCCCCAGACAGGGCCAAACAGGCAGGATATAACCCCACCCACTTTGCCAAAGCACAGCCCCCACACCACTAGAGGGATATCTTCAACCACTAACTTACCATCCTGAGACAAGGCCGAGTATAGCCCACAAAGATCTCCGCCACGGCACAACCCAAGGGGGGTGCCAACCCAGACAGGAAGACCACGTCAGTGACTCAACCCACTCAAGTTAACCACCCCTCCTAGGGATGGCATGGAAGAGCACCAGTAAGCCAGTGACTCAGCCCCTGTAATAGGGTTAGAGGCATAGAATCCCAGTGGAAAGAGGGGAACCGGCCAGGCAGAGACAGCAAGGGCGGTTCGTTGCTCCACACACACACAGTCTTGTACAACTAACCTTATGGGGACCAACATTATTCAGTCCCATTCAAAATCCTCACTCACTCACTCAGGGGGCTATAAACCAAAATGGGCACTATGGGTCCAGGTAGTAAAGTCAGTTGAATTGACACTACTGGGTGGTGGATGTAGGAGTGTTGTGGAAAGGAAGTGGTCAATGTATAAACATATTGTAAAAAGAACGAAAGAGTGAGAGACAGAGAGAAACGGACATATCGAGACGGGGGAGAGAGACAGACAGAGACAGACAGATGGAGAGAGAGACCGATAGAGAGAGACAGACAGATAGAGACAGATGGAGAGAGAGACCGATAGAGAGAGACAGACAGATAGAGACAGATGGAGAGAGAGACCGATAGAGACAGATGGAGAGAGAGACAGATAGAGAGAGACAGACAGATAGATAGAGACAGATGGAGAGAGAGACCGATAGAGAGAGACAGACAGAGACAGACAGATGGAGAGAGAGACCGATAGAGAGAGACAGACAGATAGAGACAGATGGAGAGAGAGACCGATAGAGAGAGACAGACAGAGACAGACAGATGGAGAGAGAGACCGATAGAGAGAGACAGACAGATAGAAACAGCTAGAGGATCAAAGCGCCCTGCCACACGGTGACTGTTCAGGCTTAGCCAGGGGCATTATGGGTAAGACAGGGTACAGATAAATACACACACACACACACCACAGCTGGTGAGAGCCGAGAAGATGGATTTCTGCTGTGTGTGTGTGTGTGTGTGTGTGTGAGGTGGGCAGAGCCAGAGTCAGTGTGATTGATACTGGGCTAGATTTAGATAATTACTGTCACTGGTCTCTCTGCAGATCAAACAGGCACATCATCTCTCATAAAGGAGGGAGAGACAGACAGAGAGATTGTATATAGACATAATATGACATTTGAAATGTCTTTATTCTTTTGTGAGTGTAATGTTTTCTGGATGTTTTTCACTTGCTTTGGCAATGTAAATGTATGTTTCCCATGCCAATAAAGCCTCTTGATTTGAGATTGAGAGAGGTGTGGCAGCCATCTTGTCTGTGAAGTGTTTTTTAACTAGGCAAGTCAGTTAAGAACAAATTCTTATTTTCAATGACGGCCTAGGAACAGTGGGTTACTTGCCTGTTCAGGGGCAGAACGACAGATTTGTACCTTGTCAGCTCGGGGTTTTGAACTTGTAACCTTCCGGTTACTAGCCCAACGCTCTAACCACTAGGCTATCCTGCTGCCCCAGGCATGCATGTTCTCACGTCAATCAATCAGCTCCATTCAACCTCTCTAAACCTGCAACAAGGGTATGAGGGACACACCTGGACGGTCTGTTGTGACTTTCAGTGGCCAGTTTGTAGTGTGCCGGTGTGCTGTAACCAGGCAGTGTGTGTGTGTGTGTTGTGACTGTTGTGTGTGTCTGTGTGTAGTGTGTGTGATCTCTGAGTGTGTGTAGTCCTCACTAGGTGTGTGTGTAGTGTGTGTGATCTCTGAGTGTGTGTAGTCCTCACTAGGTGTGTGTGTGTGTGTGTGTGTGTGTGTGTGTGTGTGTGTGTGTGTGTGTGTGTGTGTGTGTGTGTGTGTGTCGGTATAGTATTGTAAAGGTGTGTTTGTCCTGTCTTTTCCAGATGCACCATCCCATTCAGATGAAGCCTGCAGACAGTGAGAAATCAAACGGTGAGTGATCACACACACTGGGCTGAGTATTACGTGTGTGTGTGTGTGTGTGTGTGTGTGTGTGTCTGTGTCTGTGTCTGTGTCTGTGGCTCAGTGATCCTGTTTCAGAGAGAGAAAGATGTATGAATTATTAAAGTGTTCTGGGAGGGGGTCAGGGAGAGTTTAACTGTTTTGGCCCCACAGTGAACCAGCCTTTCTCCCTGCGTCTCTCTCTCACACTCACACACACAAACACAAACACAAGACACACATACACACAGACGATTGGCTCTATTACACATGCGGTTATAACCCCATTTATCCAGCCATAACGCTTTTCTGCATCTGAGAGAAGCCAGACGGGCCACGTCCCAATACTAATGAATAGCCTCTTTTCCTCATCCACTGGACCACTGAAAGTATAGAAGGATCGAGGGTGATAATATTGGGACAGACGGAACCGTACTGGCTGAGCTCCACCCAGAGAGACAGAGGAGTGTCATAAAGCCACTGACAGCACACAGGCATCACTTAAAGCTTAATAAAGACGCTCGTAGCCACATCTTCTAGACCCGACCCACTAAGGAAATACAATGCACTCGAAACCTATAGCTCCATCCATATAAGTAATGATGAGACCTTAATAATGCTTTCCCGCTCCAGACGTCTTCTGTGAGGTTATGAAATAGGACTTGGTAAGATATATCCGTCTCGGTAACGATGATGAGAGCTGAGTAAAGCTCCAGCCGGCTGTGGCTGCAGTCATCATCCACCGTAATGGGAGATAGTAAAGTACGGCCATATGAAATGTATTCGTCTTTCTAATGATAGTACGTTCCATAGACCTTTATTGGAGTTGCTGTAACCATGACGAATTGTCGTTAAGCGGTTTGTTGCTTTAGTCAACCAAGAGGCGTGTGTGTGCGCGTGCGTGTGTTTGCCTTCGCCGCACTGCTGTATCGATAGCCCGTCTTCACTTTCCGCTTTCTTTCTTCAAATCTGATCTGGAATCAGTAAAACGCTGTTTCTCTGCTTCCCGATAGGTCACTAACTCGGACTCGGGTCGGCTAACAGATGTTTAGTCACCGTTAAGGATGTCTCTGCGGTTTCTCCATATCCTCTTCTCTGTTAATTCATTACAGTGCTGATAGTGAGCGAACGTACACAGCCGAGTTGGAAGCCTTTGAAACAACACTTATCTTCCCTGCGTGTCCCAGTGTTGTTTTTTTAAGCGCACAAACAATTCAAACAGCAAAATAAACAAGTGCTCTATTGATTTCCCAGAGTGCAACAGACCGCTTATCTCTTTCGCCTCCCGGTAAGCGCTGACAGTTTCCTCATTAAAAATGAATAGGATCAGCATTACTCTGAATGGTGAGCAACACGTACACACACTTTCTCTCTCTTGTCTCTTTCCCACGGTCAGACACACACAGAGACAAGAAACAGTAAGAGTCTCTGTCTCGCACACACACACACACGCGCACACACACACACACACACACACAGACACACACTGTTACACAGGCCGAGGTATTGCAAGATAAATGGAGCGATTGGGTCAGAGAGAAAGGGATTAAACAGGAGGAGGGGGGGGCAGGCAGACAAAAAGAAACCCGGAGAGATGGGAGAGGAGGAGATAGAGAGAGAGAAATGAATAGAGGGAGAGAGAGAGTCACACAGAGACTGGTAATGAGACATTGATCACAGTCTGCAGATGAAATGGGGAGACTTTCTCGGTCTCTCTCTTTCCTCTCCTTTTGTCTGTTTCTCCCCCATTTGAACGTCTGCCTCTCTTCCCCTGCAGCGGTGGAGGACAGGAAGCTGTTCATCGGCATGGTGTCGAAGAAGTGCAATGAGAACGACATCCGAGTCATGTTCTCTGCGTTCGGACAGATCGAGGAGTGCCGGATCCTGCGAGGGCCCGACGGACTCAGCAGAGGTGTGTGTTTCTTGAGCTCCATCCATATACACACTCACCCCAACCCCCTGACCCCATCCTCCCTTACCCTCCATCCCTTTCACCCCTTCCACTTCTTTAAATCCACCCTCTATTCAGTTCTGAGCCCCTTATCCCTCCCCTGACAGTTCTGAGCCCCTTATCCCTCCCCTGACAGTTCTGAGCCCCTTATCCCTCCCCTGACAGTTCTGAGCCCCTTATCCCTCCCCTGACAGTTCTGAGCCCCTTATCCCTCCCCTGACAGTTCTGAGCCCCTTATGCCTCCCCTGACAGTTCTGAGCCCCTTATCCCTCCCCTGACAGTTCTGAGCCCCTTATCCCTCCCCTTACAGTTCTGAGCCCCTTATCCCTCCCCTGACAGTTCTGAGCCCCTTATCCCTCCCCTTACAGTTCTGAGCCCCTTATCCCTCCCCTGACAGTTCTGAGCCCCTTATCCCTCCCCTGACAGTTCTGAGCCCCTTATCCCTCCCCTGACAGTTCTGAGCCCCTTATCCCTCCCCTTACAGTTCACCTCTAAGCAGAAGGAGAAAACATGTTCTCCCTCGCTATTGGCCAACCATAGAGCTACTCTGCAATCAGCAGTGCAGTGTCCCCCTTAGTCAATCTCCTCCCCTGCCTCCCTTCCCCCTTCAATCCCCCTGCCTCCCTTTCCCCCTCACCCCCTTCAATCCCCCTGCTACCCTTTCCCCCTCACCACCTTCAGTCCCCCTGCCTCCCTTTCCCCCTCACCCCCTTCAATCACCCTGCCTCACATCCCCCCTCACCCCCTCCAATCCCCCTTTCTCACCTCCCACTCCCACCCCCTCCAATCCCCCTGCCTCTTCTGCCCCCCAACCCCCTCCAATCCTCCTGCCTCCTCTCCCCCCTCACCCCCTCCAATCCCCCTGCCTCCCTTTCCCCCTCACCCCCTCCAATCCTCCTGCCTCCTCTCCCCCCTCACCCCCTCCAATCCTCCTGCCTCCTCTCCCCCCTCACCCCCTCCAATCCCCCTGCCTCCCTTTCCCCCTCACCCCCTCCAATCCTCCTGCCTCCTCTCCCCCCTCACACCCTCCAATCCTCCTGCCTCCTCTCCCCCCTCACCCCCTCCAATCCTCCTGCCTCTTCTCCCCCTCACCCCCTCCAATCTTCCTGCCTTCTCTCCCCCCTCACCCCCTCCAATCCTTCTGCCTCCTCTCCCCCTCACCCCCTCCAATCCTCCTGCCTCCTCTCCCTCACCCCCTCCAATCCTCCTGCCTCCTCTCCCCCCTCACCCCCTCCAATCCCCCTGCCTCCTCTCCCCCCTCACCCCCTCCAATCCCCCTGCCTCCACTCCCCCCTCACCCCCTCCAATCCTACTGCCTCCTGTCCCCCCTCACCCCCTCCAATCCTCCTGCATCCTGTCTCCCCCTCCAATCCTCCTGCCTCCTCTCCCCCCTCACCCCCTCCAATCCCCCTGCCTCCTCACCCCCTCACCCCCTCCAATCCCCTGCCTCCTCTCCCCCTCCCTCTGTGGTCTCTATGTGCTGAGGAGATGGGCCGGGGTCTGCCAAACCAAACTGTCTGTCCTGCCCGGCATCACACGAGGCTGTCACTGTCATTGTCACACAGGTTTATGTGGATGTGTCAGTTGTTGTGTGTTTTTCTGTGGATGTTACTGTTGTTCTTACTGTTACTGTTGACCGTCTCTCATAATCTGAAGGTCTCTTCTTCTTCTCTCCTCAAGGTGCCTCTAGCCACTAGCCGTCTCTAATACTCTACTGTCACACACACTCAGTCCTCCACTGTCCCTTCATCCTCCTCTCTCTCAGTCCTCCTGTCCCTTCATCCTCCTCTCTCAGTCCTCCACTGTCCCTTCATCCTCCTCTCTCTGTCCTCCACTGTCCCTTCATCCTCCTCTCTCAGTCCTCCACTGTCCCTTCATCCTCCTCTCTCTCAGTCCTCCTGTCCCTTCATCCTCCTCTCTCAGTCCTCCACTGTCCCTTCATCCTCCTCTCTCTCTGTCCTCCACTGTCCCTTCATCCTACTCTCTCTCTGTCCTCCACTGTCCCTTCATCCTCCTCTCTCTCTGTCCTCCTGTCCCTTCATCCTCCTCTCTCTGTCCTCCACTGTCCCTTCATCCTCCTCTCTCTCTGTCCTCCTGTCCCTTCATCCTCCTCTCTCTCTGTCCTCCACTGTCCCTTCATCCTCCTCTCTCTCTCTGTCCTCCTGTGCCTTCATCCTCCCCTCTCTCAGTCCTCCTCTCCTTTCATCCTCCTCTCTCAGTTCTCCTGTACCTTCATCCACCTCTCTCTCTGTCCTCCACTGTCAATCAATCAATCAATCAAATTTATTTTATATAGCCCTTCGTACATCAGCTGATATCTCAAAGTGCTGTACAGAAACCCAGCCTAAAACCCCAAACAGCAAGCAATGCAGGTGAAGAAGCACGGTGGCTAGGAAAAACTCCCTAGAAAGGCCAAAACCTAGGAAGAAACCTAGAGAGGAACCAGGCTATGTGGGGTGGCCAGTCCTCTTCTGGCTGTGCCGGGTGGAGATTATAACAAAACATGGTCAAGATGTTCAAATGTTCATAAATGACCAGCATGGTCGAATAATAATAAGGCAGAATAGTTGAAACTGGAGCAGCAGCACAGTCAGGTGGACTGGGGACAGCAAGGAGTCATCATGTCAGGTATTCCTGGGGCATGGTCCTAGGGCTCAGGTCCTCCGAGAGAGAGAAAGAAAGAGAGAATTAGAGAGAGCATATGTGGGATGGCCAGTCCTCTTCTGGCTGTGCCGGGTGGAGATTATAACAGAACATGGCCAAGATGTTCAAATGTTCATAAATGATCAGCATGGTCGAATAATAATAAGGCAGAACAGTTGAAACTGGAGCAGCAGCACAGCCAGGTGGACTGGGGACAGCAAGGAGTCATCATGTCAGGTAGTCCTGGGGCATGGTCCTAGGGCTCAGGTCCTCCGAGAGAGAGAAAGAGAGAAGGAGAGAATTAGAGAACGCACACTTAGATTCACACAGGACACCGAATAGGACAGGGGAAGTACTCCAGATATAACAAACTGACCCTAGCCCCCCGACACATAAACTACTGCAGCATAAATACTGGAGGCTGAGACAGGAGGGGTCAGGAGTCCCTTCATCCTCATCTCTCTCAGTCCTCCTGTCTCTTCATCCTCCTCTCTCTCAGTCCTCCTCTCCTTTCATCCTCCTCTCTGTCCTCCTGTGCCTTCATCCTCCTCTCTCTGTCCTCCACTGTCCCTTCATCCTCCTCTCTCTGTCCTCCACTGTCCCTTCATCCTCCTCTCTCAGTCCTCCTGTCCCTTCATCCCCCTTCACTATCCCATCATCCTCTTCATCTCTCTCTCTCTCTCTCTCTCTCTCTCTCTCTCTCTCTCTCTCTCTGTTCTGCACTATCCCAGAATTCTATTACACATGATCATCCTATTTTACATCTCTTCCTCACTCCCCCAATCACATGTCTGTTGTCCTCATGAATATTAGAACCTCAGTCTGTCCCCCTTTACTGCACATAACCTCCACAAACCCCAGGCTTCCTAACAGGCCTGTCAGAGCAGTCTTAGTCCAGCCTGGTCCAGAGCAGTAAATACATGAATCAGAGTGAGGCTGCAGATAAATAGGCCTTCAAGTGGGTCTGCCTGTCCCACCTGGCTCTGCGCGAACACGGAGCTGCTATTAAACCACAGTATCAATCAGAAGCCTGTTCTGTTCCGCCACCCACTATTAATAAAATATGGATCACACCACTGGTGGATCCACGGCTGGGCCTGGGGAGCTACCCTACATTCATGAAAGGACTGTTCTCTTTCTCCTCTCCTATCGGAGCCCGCTGCATGACGACAGGATGCGGCCCGCTAGATATTTATAGCGTCGGCTAGGCGGCTAATTCCCATCTTCTTCGCTGGATGGTGAAAAACATACTGGAATGGAAAAGAGAAGCTTTTATCAGGTCATTTTCAGCACGGACCTTAATACAGCTATGGTTCAGGTCAACAGGGCTCAGAAAGGGCTCAGAAAGGGCTCAGAAAGGGCTCAGGAACTAACAAACGCATTTTGGTGGAGGAAAGCGATAGATTGCCTGTCTTCTAAATGCCTCATTGGTTCTGTGGTATAACGGCCAGTAAACAGTATTTCAATGGCGAGTTCACAGGAACTGCCTGGCCTTTTAATGAGAGTTGGTGAAAGACTGAGAGTAGATTAAAAAGACCCAGTCTAGCAGGTCACCTTAACCGGTGGACTCTCTCTGTAGCATAACAACTGGGTCATGGACTCTAAGAGGTTTTTCAAGCTATTTTTAAGATGTTGGCCCGTCTAGAATTACCCCACATTAGTTTCTGAAACTTGCTCAAAGATGACCGACCGTGGCCTTTCTCAACTGATGCCAGATCAGCAAGACCCTGGACAGTCTTCTCACACTTTAATCCCAAGGCAACTTCATCTGCCACATCTTGCTACAGCACAGACCTGGTTAGGTTTTATGGGTGCTGTTAGGCAGGCCCATAATGAATAGTCTAGACTATCCCTAACCCTCAACCCTGTTCTGTCACAGAGGACGAGACAATCATAAAGGTAGAGGAGGAATCACAGACACTCATCTGTTCTCTCCTTCATTCCCTTTCTCACTCGTCTTCCTCCCCTCCATCACACACACACACACACACACACACACCCTCACCCATTCACTCACTCGTACTCTCTCTCTTTCTGTCTCTCTTTCCATCCGTCCACCCCCACCCCATGCACACAGTTCTGACTAGATGACCTGTCTGCTAGCTAGCTAACTGTATCCTGTGCAGTCAGCTAGCTACAAAGTGTGTGTGGAGTGGGTCTGGGGATGGCTGTGCTACTACTGCTAGCATGGCTCAGTGTGTGTTAGCGTGTTAGCGTGTTAGCTTGGGGGGTGGGGGTGTTGAAGCTCTCCTCCAGTATATTGACACTGCCTCTCTCTGATCACTCCCCAACCAACAGGCCTCAGCCAGCGGGAAGCCAACGTTAAGGGTAATACCATTTAATTTAATACTAGACTCTTACCCAACAATTACGATCCCACAAATCAAACTCCAAACCGCCAAATAGTTAAGAGTTCCCAAAGAATGTGCACCATTCTGCCCGCCACACGCACTCTCCCTCCCTCCCCCAAGATTTGCTCAATTTGTGTGATTTTCTGTGATGTCTTTTCAGAACGCATTCTTCATAGAACCCTAGAGACGGTTTGTCACAGTCGTCCCACCCCCCGCCTCCCTCCCCTCTCTCTCTTGTTTGTTCATGTCCCAGAATAGGACCGCAAGGGGAGGGGGGAGAGAGAGAGAGAAAGAGAGAGGGCACCCAATCAGACACACAATGCAGGCCTAATGAGTTCAAATCGTTTTAATGCAAATTGGACAGATTTACATTCTCTAGAAGAGTGGGAGGAAGAGTGACTGGGGAAGATGAAGAGTGGGAGGATACTAGTACAACCAGTTATTTCTGTGTAGGAGCGAGAGAGAGATGGGCAGAGAGAGAAAGAAAGAGGCTGGGGAAGATGAAGAGGGAGGGAGGGAGCTTCAACCACCCCACCTCATCTCAATGCTCAAGTCATCAACAGCCATCCCCATGACAACCTGCCAATCAAAACTCTGATTGATTCTGATTGGAGCTGGCCTATTTTGGATGGGGTTGGGTGTGGTCGTCATGGCGCTAGCTGTGCTCTTTGGCTGTTGTTCCTTAGCAACCTGAAAACACTGTTGTCTGCTTGTTTAGTTCTCTGTACAATCTCTGTTTTGGGTTTATAACAACGACCTGTCCAACCCTTTTGTCTTGTTTTGTTTTTCTTGTCTCCTCCTCTTCCTCCTCCCGTTCCTTCTCCTCTCCCTCTATCCCATTGTCCCCTCCCTCCTCCCGGCCTCCCTCCCTCCCACCATCTCTCCATCCCTCCCCTCCCTCCCTCCCTCCGTCCCTACAGGATGTGCGTTTGTCACCTTTTCTACCAGGGCTATGGCACAGAATGCAATCAAAGCCATGCACCAGTCTCAGACTATGGAGGTACTGTACCCTCGCCCTTTCTCTTCAATTTCCTCTCTTCATCTCTCTTCAGCTCTCTCTCTCCATCTTTCTCTCTCTGCTCGTCTCTCGTCATCTCTCTCTTTCTATAGCTCTCTATCACTCTCTCAATCTCTCTCTCCGTCTCTCTCTATATTGCTCTCTATCACTCGCTCAATCTCTCTCTCCATCTCTCTTTCGCTCTCTCTCTCCATCTCTCTTTCGCTCTCTCTCTATCTCTCTCCATCTCTCTCTCTCCATCTCTGTGTGATAGAATCTGTCTGATGCTGTCACATGCTCGTCATCCTTTGGCCAAATATGTCAAAGTAGGACAAAGAAGAAAAGTCACTTTCAAAACTCTCTCAGTCACAGCAGTCATTCTTCCCAGAAAAAGAAATAACATAAAGGATTTTGGGAAAAAAGTGTCAAAACAGACAAGGTAACATAAGCAAGGACCCCAGATCACACTGATCAGCCTGACTGGCTCTGTTAAGGATGTCACACTCCTCAGGAAGAGAAGAGATGAGACAGGCAGCATTATAGACGCCCACATTTAGACAGGACCCCCATCAGTGACCCTATGACCTCTCCATTGGGAGTGTGTCTGTGTGGGTTGTGGTGTCCTTGTCAGTTTGTAGGGTTTTTGACAGTAGGAGATGACAGGGATGTGATTGCAGGAGAATTACAGGGCCAAGGTCAGATGTGTCTGTGTGTGTGTGTGTGTGTGTGTGTGTGTGTGTGTGTGTGTGTGTGTGTGTGTGTGACTTTGTGTTGCAGTTTGTGTGTTTACCCCCCATGTTGCTCTTAATCAGTGTTCCCTATTTATACCATCATAACCTTCTGTACCATGGCCCAGTTAACTTTCCCAATATCCTCTGCTTTTTCACACAGACATAAAGCCCTAAACAGGAGGCAGAGATTGCAGTGGACAATGACAATGGGGAAAAAGCTTCATTTCCATGTGTAAAACATGCTGCTGACTAGCTCAGGACCCAAATTGCTGCACCGTTTTTTGTAATGTCCCCAGTTTGCAATTTAAAAGTAATTACTTTGGGTCCGAATGAGGATTGGTAAATAGAGTTTGGTTATTGTCTTGGCTCTATCGTCCCCCACTGTTTTAGATTGTGAGCCTGTGTGTCTGTGTGTGTGTGTGTGTGTCTGTGTGTGTGTGTGTCTGTGTGTGTGTCTGTGTGTGTGTCTGTGTGTGTGTGTGTGTGTGTGTGTGTGTGTGTGTGTGTGTGTGTGTGTGTGTGTGTGTGTCTGTGTGTGTGTCTGTGTCTGTGTCTGTGTGTGTGTGTGTGTGTGTGTGTGTGTGTGTGTGTGTGTGTGTGTGTGTGTGTGTGTGTGTGTGTGTGTGTGTGTCTGTGTGTGTGCAGTTGTATGTGTCTTTGTGTGACTTTGCCTTTCACTAATGGCCTTGTCACTGTCGTATCCATTCTCATTATACTCTGGCATTCAGGACACACACACACACACACACACACACACACACACACACATACACGTACTTTATAAATGTCAGGGCATTATGAAAGTGGATATGAACAGGACAGGTCATTTACGAGAGAGCACATTCATTTACAAACCCATGTACGCACACACACACGTTCACGCATGCGCACACACACACACACCCGGGAGAGAGAGAGAGAGAGAGAGACACAGAGAGAGAGAGACAGAGAGAGACAGAGGCGGATGTTGACTGTTCCCGGTAGAGAGAAGTAGGGCAGACTAATGTGGTTGTATTTGTGTTACTCACGGTGCTCTGTAAAGCCTGATGGTTTGTGGCTGTGTGTATAATATTCATCCTGCCTATACAGGCTGTAGTAGAATATACAAGGTGCAATTAAAACATTTGTTTGTGCAGGAAATTTGCTTTAAAACTGCCACATCTTCTCTCCATCCCATGTAAAATGGCTAGAATTGCAGGAAATGAGCTGTACAATGACTAAGAAAGGGCTCTCTGCCCCATGGCAAAATGTGTAGAATCGCATGACATTTGTTATAAAACTGCAACATTTTCTCTACTCCCCATGCTGAAAATATACTTTAAAATGTAAATGTTTCTCACAACCAAATCTCGCTCAGGGCCCCCAAAAAGCTAGGGCCGGCCCTGGCTAATAGTAGGACTTCTAGAGACCGAGGCTACGCACAACACAGCAAGTGGAGTGTGAGTGAGGAAACACAGCTGTGTATGCTTGGAGACTGGACAAACAAGACAAGTTAATGGGATGGAGGGATGGAGAGATTGACACAGTGAGGGAGGTATAAGCAGAGAAACAGCCGTCTCTGTGTCTGCTATTTACCACCAGCCCATTAAAACTAACAAGCTCATAGTCCTATGACAGGTTGGTTGTTCAGTAACAAAACTGACGCATGCGCAACTATGGGGCAAAACAGACGGTTGGCTTAGACTGTTGACAATATGTAAACTATAGTTAATCTCCAATGTTTATTGAAAAAAATTATAATATTGCACAATGAGCAATTGTCTCTCAAATACACTACATTACCAAAAGTATGTGGACACCTGAACGTATCATTCTGATTTCATGGGCATTAATATGGAGTTGTTCCCACCTTTGCTGCTATAACAGCCTCCAACCCTCTGGGAAAGCTTTTCACTAGATGTTGGAACGGCAGGGACTTGCTTCCATTCAGCCACAAGAGCATTAGTCAGGTCGGGCACTGATGTTGGGCGATTAGGCCTGGCTCGCAGTCGGCGTTCCAATTCATCCCAAAGGTCTTCGATGAGGTTGAGGTCAGAGCTCTGTGCAGGCCAGTCACGTTATTCCACACCAATCTCGACAAACCATTTCTGTATGGACCTCACTTTGTGCACGGGGGCATTGTCATGCTGAAACAGGAAAGGGCCTCCCCCAAACTGTTGCCACAAAGTTGGAAGCACACCATCGTCTAGAATGGCATTGTATGCTTTAGCTTTAAGATTTCCCTTCTGTTACGGTGCGTGAATGAGGACCCAAAAGCGAATTAACTTAGACAGAGCTTCTTTAATTACCAAACATAGGTAGGCTCAGACGGACCGGCAGATTCCGACAGGACAAGACAAGGTTACAGCAAACATGACGACAGTCTGGTTCAGGCATGAAACACAACAAACAAGAATCCGACAAGGACAGGAACAAAAACAGAGAGAGATATAGGGGACTAATCAGAGGGAAAAAAGGGAACAGGTGGGAAAAGGGGTGACGAGGTGGTTAGGAGGAGACAAGGCACAGCTGGGGGAAAGAGGGGGAGAAAAGGTAACCTAACAACGACCAGCAGAGGGAGACAGGGTGAAGGGAAAGGACAGAGACAAGACACAACATGACAGTACATGACAGTACCCCCCCACTCACCGAGCGCCTCCTGGCGCACTCGAGGAGGAAACCTGGCGGCAACGGAGGAAATCCTCGATCAGCGCACGGTCCAGCACGTCCCGAGAGGGAACCCAACTCCTCTCCTCAGGACCGTACCCCTCCCAATCTACGAGGTACTGGTGACCACGGCCCCGAGGACGCATGTCCAAAATTCTACGGACCCTGTAGATGGGTGCGCCCTCGACAAGGATGGGGGGGGGGGGGGGGGGGGAGACGAGCGGGGGCGCGAAGGACGGGCTTGATGCAGGAGACATGGAAGACCGGGTGGACGCGGCGAAGGTATCGCGGAAGAAGAAGTCGAACTGCGACAGGATTAATGACCCGAGAAATACGGAACGGACCAATGAACCGCGGGGTCAACTTGCGAGAAGCCGTCTTAAGGGGAAGGTTCTGAGTGGAGAGCCAAACTCTCTGACCGCGACAATATCTAGGACTCTTAGTTCTACGCTTATTAGCAGCCCTCACAGTCTGCGTCCTATAACGGCAAAGTGCAGACCTGACCCTCTTCCAGGTGCGCTCGCAACGTTGGACAAAAGCCTGAGCGGAGGGGACGCTGGACTCGGCGAACTGAGATGAGAACAGCGGAGGCTGGTACCCGAGGCTACTCTGAAAAGGAGATAGCCCGGTCGCAGACGAAGGAAGCGAGTTGTGGGCGTATTCTGCCCAGGGGAGCTGTTCTGACCAAGACGCAGGGTTACGAAAAGAAAGACTGCGTAAGATGCGACCAATAGTCTGATTGGCCCGTTCTGCTTGACCGTTAGACTGGGGGTGAAAGCCGGAAGAGAGACTGACGGAAGCCCCAATCAAACGGCAAAACTCCCTCCAAAATTGAGACGTGAATTGCGGACCTCTGTCCGAAACGACGTCTGACGGAAGGCCATGAATTCTGAAAACATTCTCGATGATGATTTGTGCCGTCTCTTTAGCAGAAGGAAGCTTAGCAAGGGGAATGAAATGAGCCGCCTTAGAGAACCTATCGACAACCGTAAGAATAACAGTCTTCCCCGCTGACGAAGGCAGTCCGGTGACAAAATCTAAGGCGATGTGAGACCACGGTCGAGAGGGAATAGGAAGCGGCCTGAGACGGCCGGCAGGAGGAGAGTTACCGGACTTAGTCTGCGCGCAGACCGAACAAGCAGCCACGAAACGACGCGTGTCATGCTCCCGGGTGGGCCACCAAAAACGCTGGCGAATGGAAGCAAGCGTACCCCGAACGCCAGGGTGGCCGGCTAACTTGGCAGAGTGAGCCCACTGAAGAACGGCCAGACGAGTAGGAACGGGAACGAAAAGAAGGTTCCTAGGACAAGCGCGCGGCGACGGAGTGTGAGTGAGCGCTTGTTTTACCTGCCTCTCAATTCCCCAGACAGTCAACCCGACAACACGCCCCTCAGGGAGAATCCCCTCGGGGTCAGTGGAGGCTACTGAAGAACTGAAGAGACGAGACAAAGCATCAGGCTTGGTGTTCTTAGAGCCCGGACGATAAGAAATCACGAACTCGAAACGAGCGAAAAACAGCGCCCAACGCGCCTGACGCGCATTAAGTCGTTTGGCAGAACGGATGTACTCAAGGTTCCTATGGTCAGTCCAAACGACAAAAGGAACGGTCGCCCCCTCCAACCACTGTCGCCATTCGCCTAGGGCTAACCGGATGGCGAGCAGTTCGCGGTTACCCACATCATAGTTACGTTCCGACGGCGACAGGCGATGAGAAAAATACGTGCATGGGTGGACCTTGTCGTCAGAGAGGGAGCGCTGAGAAAGAATGGCTCCCACGCCCACCTCTGACGCGTCAACCTCGACAACGAACTGTCTAGAGACGTCAGGTGTAACAAGGATAGGAGCGGATGTAAAACGATTCTTGAGGAGATCAAAAGCTCCCTGGGCGGAAACGGACCACTCAAAGCACGTCTTGACAGAAGTAAGGGCTGTGAGAGGAGCTGCCACCTGACCGAAATTACGGATGAAACGACGATAGAAGTTCGCGAAGCCGAGAAAGCGCTGCAGCTCGACGCGTGACTTAGGGACGGGCCAATCAATGACAGCTTGGACCTTAGCGGGATCCATCTTAATGCCTTCAGCGGAAATAACAGAACCGAGAAATGTGACGGAGGAGGCATGAAAAGTGCACTTCTCAGCCTTCACAAAAAGACAATTCTCTAAAAGGCGCTGGAGGACACGTCGAACGTGCTGAACATGAATCTGGAGTGACGGTGAAAAAATCAGGATATCGTCAAGGTAAACGAAAACAAAGATGTTCAGCATGTCCCTCAGGACATCATTGACTAATGCCTGAAAGACAGCTGGAGCGTTAGCGAGGCCGAAAGGAAGAACCCCGTATTCAAAGTGCCCTAACGGAGTGTTAAACGCCGTCTTCCACTCGTCCCCCTCCCTGATGCGCACGAGATGGTAAGCGTTACGAAGGTCCAACTTAGTGAAAAACCTGGCTCCCTGCAGGATCTCGAAGGCTGAAGACATAAGAGGAAGCGGATAACGATTCTTCACTGTTATGTCATTCAGCCCTCGATAATCTATGCAGGGGCGCAGAGACCCGTCCTTCTTCTTGACAAAAAAAAAACCCCGCTCCGGCGGGAGAGGAGGAGGGGACTATGGTACCGGCGTCAAGAGCTACAGACAAATAATCTTCGAGAGCCTTACGTTCGGGAGCCGACAGAGAGTATAGTCTACCCCGGGGGGGGGTGGTTCCCGGAAGGAGATCAATACTACAATCATACGACCGGTGTGGAGGAAGAGAGGTGGCCCTGGACCGACTGAACACCGTGCGCAGATCGTGATATTCCTCCGGCACCCCTGTCAAATCACCAGGCTCCTCCTGTGAAGAAGAGACAGAGGAAACAGGAGGGATAGCAGACATTAAACATTTCACATGACAAGAGACGTTCCAGGAGAGGATAGAATTACTAGACCAATTAATGGAAGGATTATGACAAACTAGCCAGGGATGGCCCAAAACAACAGGTGTAAAAGGTGAACGAAAAATTAAAAAAGAAATGGTTTCACTATGATTACCAGAAACAGTGAGGGTTAAAGGTAGCGTCTCACGCTGAATCCTGGGGAGAGGACTACCATCCAGGGCGAACAAGGCCGTGGGCTCCTTTAACTGTCTGAGAGGAATGTCATGTTCCCGAGCCCAGGTCTCGTCCATAAAACAGCCCTCCGCCCCAGAGTCTATTAAGGCACTGCAGGAAGCTGACGAACCGGTCCAGCGTAGATGGACCGACAAGGTAGTGCAGGATCTTGAAGGAGAGACAGGAGTAGTAGCGCTCACCAGTAGCCCTCCGCTTACTGACGAGCTCTGGCCTTTTACTGGACATGAAGTGACAAAATGACCAGCGGAACCGCAATAGAGACAGAGGCGGTTGGTGATTCTCTGTTCCCTCTCCTTAGTCGAGATGCGGATACCTCCCAGCTGCATGGGCTCAGCACCCGAGCCGGCAGAGGAAGATGGTAGTGATGCGGAGAGGGGGGCGACGGAGAGCGCGAGCTCCTTTCCACGAGCTCGGTGACGAAGATCAACCCGTCGCTCAATGCGAATAGCGAGTTCAATCAAGGAATCCACGCTGGAAGGAACCTCCCGGGAGAGAATCTCATCCTTTACCTCTGCGCGGAGACCCTCCAGAAGACGAGCGAGCAAGGCCGGCTCGTTCCAGCCACTGGAGACAGCAAGAGTGCGAAACTCAATAGAGTAGTCTGTTATGGATCGATTGCCTTGACATAGGGAAGACAGGGCCCTGGAAGCCTCCTCCCCAAAAACAGATCGATCAAAAACCCGTATCATCTCCTCCTTAAAGTCCTGATACTGGTTAGTACACTCAGCCCTTGCCTCCCAGATTGCCGTGCCCCACTCACGAGCCCGTCCAATAAGGAGAGATATGACGTAGGCGACACGAGCAGTGCTCCTGGAGTAAGTGTTGGGCTGGAGAGAAAACACAATATCACACTGGGTGAGGAACGAGCGGCATTCAGTGGGCTCCCCAGAGTAACACGGCGGGTTATTGATTCTGGGCTCCGGAGATTCGAAAGCCCTGGAAGTGGCCGGTGGATCGAGGCGGAGATGGTGAACCTGTTCTGTGAGGTTGGAGACTTGGGTGGCCAGGGTCTCAACGGCATGTCGAGCAGCAGACACTTCCTGCTCGTGTCTGCCTAGCATCGCTCCCTGGATCCCGACGGCTGAGTGGAGAGGATCCGAAGTCGCTGGGTCCATTCTTGGTCGGATTCTTCTGTTACGGTGCGTGAATGAGGACCCAAAAGCGAATTAACTTAGACAGAGCTTCTTTAATTACCAAACATAGGTAGGCTCAGACGGACCGGCAGATTCCGACAGGACAAGACAAGGTTACAGCAAACATGACGACAGTCTGGTTCAGGCATGAAACACAACAAACAAGAATCCGACAAGGACAGGAACAAAAACAGAGAGAGATATAGGGGACTAATCAGAGGGAAAAAAGGGAACAGGTGGGAAAAGGGGTGACGAGGTGGTTAGGAGGAGACAAGGCACAGCTGGGGGAAAGAGGGGGAGAAAAGGTAACCTAACAACGACCAGCAGAGGGAGACAGGGTGAAGGGAAAGGACAGAGACAAGACACAACATGACAGTACATGACACCTTCACTGGAACTAACCATGAAAGACATCCCCAGACCATTATTCCTCTACCAAACTCGGCAGTTGGCACCATGCATTTGGGCAGGTAGCGTTCTCCTGGTATCTGCCAAACCCAGATTCGTCTGTCGAACTGCCAGATGGTGAAGCGTGATTCATCACTCCAGAGAACGTGTTTCCACTGCTCCAGAGTCCAATGGCGGTGAGCTTTACACCCCTCCAGCCAATGGTTGGCAGTGCGCGTGGTGATCTTAGGCTTGTGTGCATCTGTTCTGCCAAGGAAACCCATTTCATGAAGTTCCAGGCGAACAGTTATTGTGCTGATGTTGCTTCCAGAGACAGTTTGGAACTCTGTAGTGAGTGTTGTAACTCAGGACAGACTATTTTTACGCCTTACGTGCTTCAGCACGCTGCGGTCTCATTCTGTGTGACCTTGTGTGGCCTACCACTACGCTGAAATTTGACGAACTGACTTGTTGGAAAGGTGGCATCCTAATCACTGAGCTCTTCAGTAAGGCCATTCTACTGCCAATGTTTGACTATGTAGATTGAATGGCTGTGCACTCGATTTTATACACCTGTCAGCCACGGGTTTGACTGAAATAGCCGAATCCACTAATTTGTGTCCATATACTTTCCCAAATGGTAGCTTCTTGTCATTGTTGCTAGCTAACTGGCCATCCAGAACCACAAAAACACATGGCCTTCTGAAACCCCATTGTCACTTAACCCGTTTATATGTATAAGTCTGACTGACCATATGAGGCTACATTTCATCATCTTATTTAACTAGGCAAGTCAGTTAAGAACAAATTCTTATTTTACAATGACGGCCTACTCCGGCCAAACCCTCCCCTAACCCAGGCGACGGTGGGACAATTGTGCACCACCTATGGGACTTCCGATCACGGCCAGTTGTGATACAGCCCGGGATTGAACCAGGGTCTGTAGTGACACCTCTAGCACTGAGATACAGTGGCATAGACCGCTGCGCCACTCAGGAATACTTATAGAGTATTCTATCTATCATCTATCTATTGCATTTACATATTTTTCCATTCATTTTATTACTTCTTTACATTTATCTTTTAAATTTTAGCCATGTAGCAGATGCTCTTATCCTACTAATGTTAAGCCCTGTTTTATTGGGAGGGAGGGAGGGAGGGAGGGAGGGAGGGAGGGAGGGAGGGAGAGAAAATAAATAGCTTATTTTCTTGTATATATTTCCCGTTTGAGTCCATAAGAAGTACAATCTGTGGCTTGTGTATGTCCTCAGTGGGTGTGGGGGGATTGTCAGGAGGGATATCAGGGTGGCTGACGGGGGGGGGGGGGGGGCTCAGAGGGGGTGGGATCCACTGGGCTTGGGGTTCTTAATTTGTCTGTCCTGCTGTGATGTCGAGGCTATGGTAAGGGTCTGAGGTGGGCTGTTCTGCTAGCTTCTCTGCGGGGGTGGCCACAGCACTCAAGAGAGTGATTCAAGAGAGTGATGAAAAAGCTTCTTCTACTTTCCCCAACGCACAAGTGGTTATCTCCACCCTGCTACCACGAGAAGACCCCCCCCCCCCCCCCCCCCCGCTACCATGCAGCGGGGTAAACGCAAGTATTTTCCCGTGACTCTGCCTCAAAACCAAATGTTTACCTGGCCCACCACTCCACCCTGGACTTGAACAGCCTTTATGACCAGGTCCACCTATACAAGGCATCAGTACCCACCTTCGCCCCTCAACCGCAGCCCCAACACCCCACACAGGAGCAACAGCTCAATAGACACCCCGCCCAGACCAGCAAGACACTCTCCCAGGCCTGTGGGACCCCCCTCCCCTCCCGGACCTACACATAGAGGACCCACGCCAAGAAGACCCACAGCCCCACCAGCCACATCCACCACACCCCAACCAATCAACACTTCACCAAGTCAACCATGCCCATACCCCATTTAGGCCCCTTCAGATCAGACCTATGCCTCTCCTGCCCACCCCATGCCCCCCACTCCCGCAAAGAGGGCTTCAACATGAAAGTCACACATACGCCCAGGCTGTGATCAGGCAAACAGGCCCAACTCCCACTCTTACACTAGCCCAAGCCAATGGTATGTACCAGATGCTCAGCAGGCTCTCTCACACTTACTGGTCTGAGGCAAAACCACACAACTAACAACATTGGACACTTTATGAAACACAAAGCCTTCATTATCTCATCCTGGAATATCCAAGGCCTGAGGTCATCTGCCATCAATCAGAAATACAGACATTGTCATCCTACAAGAAACATGGTATAGAGGAGACGGACCCACTGGTTGCCCTCTAGGTTACAGAGGGCTGGTAGTCCCATCCACCAAACTACCAGGTGTGAACAGGGAAGGAACTCAGGGGGTATGCTCATGTGGTATAGAGCAGATCTTACTCACTCCATTAAATTAATAAAATCTGGAACATTTTACATTTGGCTAGAAATTCAAAAGGAAATCTTAACAGAGAAAAATTTCCTCCTGTGTGCTACCTATATCCCCCCACTAGAATCCCCATACTTTAATGAAGACAGCTTCTCCATCCTGGAGGGGGAAATCAGTCATTTCCAGGCCCAGGGACATGTACTAGTCTGTGGCGACCTAAATGCCAGAACTGGACAAGAACCTGACACCCTCAGCACAGGGGGACAAACAACTATCTGGAGGTGACAGCATTCCCTCCCCTATATGCCCCCCTTGTCACAACTACGACAACATGACCAATAAAAATGGGTCACAACTCCTGCAGCTCTGTCGCACGTTGGGTATGTACATAGTCAATGGGAGGCTCCTACGGTAGGTACACCTATAGTTCATCTCTTGGCAGTTGTACTGTAGACTACTTTATCACTGACCTAAACCCAGAGTCTCTCAGAGCGTTCACAGTCAGCCCATTGACTCCCCTGTCAGATCACAGCAATATCACAGTCTACTTGAAAAGAGCAATACTCAATCATGAGGCAGCAACGCCAAAGGAACTGCACAATATTAATAAATTATATAGGTAGGAGGAAAGTAGTGTGGTAACCTACCAAAAAACAATTAGGCAACAACAAAATTCAGTCCCTTTTAGACAACTTCCTGGACAAAACGTTTCACTGTAATACTGGTGTAAACTTGGCAGTAGAAAACCTAAACAGTATATTTAATCTCTCAGCTTCCCTATCAAATCTAAAAAAATTCAAACAGAAAACAGAAGAAAATTAACAACAATGAAAAAAGGTTTGATGAAGAATGCAAAACCCTAAGAAAGAAATTGAGAAACTGAGAAACCAAAAACATAGAGACCCAGAAGACCTGAGTCTACGCCTTCACGATGGTGAATCACTAAAACAATACAGAAATACACTATGGAAAAAGAAGGAACAGCACGTCAGAAACCAGCTCAATGTAATTGAAGATTCCATAGACTCTAACCACTTCTGGGGAAATTGGAAAACACTCAACAAACAACAACACAAAGAGTTATCTATCCAAAACGGAGATGTGTGAGTAAACCACTTCTCAAATATTTTGGGCTCTATAACAGAACAAACAGCAAAAACATATACATGATCAAATACAAATCTTAAAATCAACTATTAAAGACTACCAGAACCCATTGAACCCACTCTAATTACATTGAATGAACAAAAGGACAAAATACAAACCCTCCAACCCAAAAAGGCCTGTGGTGTTGATGGAATCCTCAATGAAATTATAAAATATACAGGACACAAATTCCAATTGGCTATACTTAAACTCTTTAACATCATCCTTAGCTCTGGTATCTTCCCCAATATTTGGAACCAAGGACTGATCACCCCAATCCAAAGTGGAGACAAATTTGACCTCAATAACTACCATGGGACATGCGTCAACAGCAACCTTAGGAAAATTCTCTGCATTATCATTAACAGCAGACTTGTACATTTACTCAGTGAAAACAATGTACTGAGCAAATGTCAAATTGGCTTTTTACCAAATTACCATACAACAGACCATGTATTCACCCATGTACACAAACAACAAGTGTGCGGTTAAAATTAGGCAAAAAAACACCCCACAGGGTGAGACAGGGATGCAACTTAAGCCCCACACTCTTCAGCATATATACAGTTGAAGTCGGACATTTACATACACTTAGGTTGGAGTCATTAAAACTCGTTTTTCAATCACTCCACTTGTTAACAAACTATATTTTTTGCAAGTCGGTGAGGACATTTTCTTTGTGCATGACACAAGGAATTTTTCCAACAATTGTTTATGGAGAGATTATTTCACTTATGATGCACTGTACCACAATTCCAGTGGGTCAGAAGTTTACATACACTAAGTTGACTCTGCCTTTAAACAGATTGGAAAATTCCAGAAAATTATGTCAAAGCTTTAGAAGCTTCTGATAGGCTAATTGACATAATTTGGGTCAATTGGAGGTGTTCCTGTGGATGTATTTCAAGGCCTACCTTCAAACTTGCTTGATATCATGGGAAAATTAAAAAGATCTCAGAATTTTTTTTGTAGACCTCCACAAGTCTGGTTCATCCTTGGGAGCAATTTCCAAATGCCTGAAGGTACCACGTTCATCTGTACAAATAATAGTACACAAGTATAAACACCATGGGACCATGCAGCCGTCATACCACTCAGGAAGGAGACGCATTCTGTCTCCTAGAGATTAACGTACATTGGTGCGAAAAGTGCAAATCAATCCCAGAACAACAGCAAAGGACCTTGTGAAGATGCTGGAGGAAACAGGTACAAAAGTATCTATATCCACAGTAAAACGAGTCCTATATTGACATAACCTGAAAGGCCACTCAACAAGGAAGAAGCCACTGCTCCAAAACCGCCATAAAAAAAGCCAGACTACGGTTTGCAACTCTACATGGGGACAAAGATCGTACTTTTTGGAGAAATGTCTTCTGTCTTCATCGTTATGTTTGGAGGAAAAATGGGGTGGCATGCAAGCCAAAGAACATCATCCCAAACGTGAAGCACAGGGGTGGCAGCATCATGTTGTGGGGGTGCTTTGCTGCAGGAGGGACAGGTGCATGTCACAAAATAGATGGCATCATGATGTGGATATATTGAAGCAGCATCTCAAGACATCAGTCAGGAAGTTAAAGCTTGGTCGCAAATGGGTCTTCCAAATGGACAATGACCCCAAGCATACTTCCAAAGTTGTGGCAAAATGGCTTCAGGACTACAAAGTCAAGGTATTGGAGTGGCCATCACAAAGCCCTGACCTCAACCCTATAGAACATTTGTGGGCAGAACTGAAAAAGCGTGTGCGAGCAAGGAGGCCTACAAACCTGACTCGGTTACACCAGCTCTGTCAGGAGGAATGGGCCAAAATTCACCCAACTTATTGTGGGAAGCTTGTGGAAGGCTACGTGAAAAGTTTGACCCAAGTTAAACAATTTAAAGGCAATGCTACCAAATACTAATTGAGTGTATGTGAACTTCTGACCCACTGGGAATGTGGTGAATTAAATAAAAGCTGAAATAAATAATTTTGTCTACTATTATTCTGACATTTCACATTCTTAAAATAAAGTGGTGATCCTAACTGATTTAAGACCGGGAATTTTTACTAGGATTAAATGTCAGGAATTGTGAAAAACTGAGTTTAAATGTATTTGGCTAAAGTGTATGTAAACTTCCGACTTCTACTGTATCATAGAATTGGCGAGGGCACTAGAACAGTCTGCAGCACCCGGTCTCACCCTACTAGAAACTGAAGTCAAATGTCTACTATTTTCTGATGATCTGGTGCTTCTGTCCCCAACCAAAGAGGGCCTACAGCAGCACCTAGATCTTCTGCACAGATTATGTCAGACCTGGGCCCTGACAGTAAATCTCAGTAAGACAAAAATAATGGTGTTCCAAAAAAGGTCCAGTTACCAGAACCACAAATACAAAGTCCATCTAGACACCGTTGCCCTAGAGCACACAAAAAACTATACATACCTTGGCCTAGACATCAGCGCCACAGGTAACTTCCACAAAGCTGGAAACAAGCTGAGAGACAAGGCAAGAAGGGCCTTCTATGACATCAAAGGAACATAAAATTCGACATAACAATTAGGATCTGGCAAAAAAAACTTGAATCAGTTATAGAACTCATTGCCCTTTATGGTTGTGAGGTCTGAGGTCCGCTCACCAACCAAGAATTCACAAAAGATACAAACACCAAATTGAGACTCTGCACGCAGAATTCCGCAACAAATATCCCCCGTATACAACATAAAATACCAGTTAACGCATGCAGAGCAGAATTAGGCCGATACCCGCTAATGATAAAAATCCTGAAAATAGCTGTTATATTCAACAACCACCTAAAAGGAAGCGATTCCCAAACCTTTCATAACAAAGCCATCACCTACAGAGAGATTAACCTGGAGAAGAGTCCCCTAAGCAAGCTGGTCATGGGGCTCTGTTCACAAACACAAACACAGAGACCCCACAGAGAAAACAAAACAATAACTACTTTACCCATTGGAAAGAATGAACAAAAAAACAGAGTAAACTAGAATGGTATTTGGCCCTAAACAAAGAGTACACAGTGGAAGAATACCTGACCACTGTGACTAACCAATACTTAAGGTAAGCTTTGACTATGTACAGACTTAGTGAGCTTAGCCTTGCTATTGAGAAAGGCCGTTGTAGGCAGTGCCCACAAGACACTGCCCACAAAATTAGGTGGAAACTGAGCTGCACTTCCTAACCTCCTGTCAAATGTATGACCATGTTAGAGACACATATTTCCCTCAGATTACACAGATCCACAAAAAATTAGAAAACAAACCTGATTTTGATAAACTCCCATATCTACATGGTGAATTACCAGTGTGCCATCACAGCAGCAAGATGTGTGACTTGTTGCCACAAGAAAAGGGAAACCAGTGAAGAACAAACACCATTGTAAATGCAACCCATATTTATGTTTATTTATTTTCCCTTTTGTACTTTAACTATTTACACATAATATGACATTTGAAATGTCTTTATTCTTTTGTAACTTTTGTGAGTGTAATTTTTACTGTTCATTTTTATTGTTTATTTCATTTTTGTTTATTATCTACTTCACTTGCTTTGGCTATGTTAACTTATGTTTCCCATGCCAATAAAGCCCTTAAATTGAATTGAATTGAGAGAGAGAGAGAAAATGTATGACTCTCCTATGCACTTCTCAGTATTTGGTGTTCAGATATACCTTATTCAGTCTCGTAATGCGCTCTTACGCTCAGTGAATAAATGTCATTCTGAAAACCCTCCCACTTGCTGGCAAACATATTGTCTTGAGGAGTTTATATTCAATAGGGTTTTCAGTAGATTTCTCTTAAACCATCCCTTTAAATACGGTGAACCTTTTAGTTCACATTTTGTTGACAGGCTAGAATATATTGAGAGAACAGTTTCAAAATATTTGGGATAAGTGAAAGAAAGCCATCTCAATATACACGTATTTGTCTCAGTTTCAGCACCAATTGGTAGATTTAAAAATACTCTTGTCTTGTAGATTAATTTAGGTTTAGGAAAGTATTTATGAAACATGAAAAACAGGTTTAGAGATACTAGAGTTACGCATGAAGGAAAGAAAACGGTGGTTTGATTTGTTCTGAAAATTGCCACATTCTTTAACCCATGGTAATGTTGGAAGATTAGTGTACATATAATTATAATAGGGAGAATAGTGTATAATAGTAGGCTATACCCTCGTCTATTGCCTTGCTGCACTAATCATGGAACTGTGGGATGCAGCCTGGTCTTATAGACTAAACGTAGCATAGTGAAAGTACATCCGGGACCCCCAAATTAGTATGATTTTTTACTTTTTGGTATGGTTACTTAAGACAAAAACAAAAGTAGTATATTTTGTCGGACGTATAACGCGAACGTCTAGCAACCCAAAGATTCGAGTTGAAATCTCTTCACGGATAACTTAAGCTAATTAGCAACTTTTCAACTACATACTACTTATTTAGCTATTTAGCTAACCC
The DNA here is from genome assembly GCF_013265735.2 of Oncorhynchus mykiss. Taxonomy (NCBI): domain Eukaryota; kingdom Metazoa; phylum Chordata; class Actinopteri; order Salmoniformes; family Salmonidae; genus Oncorhynchus; species Oncorhynchus mykiss. The sequence continues at coordinate 24,911,265 of NC_048585.1, read as the reverse complement.
TTCCCCGAACCCTAACCTTAACCCTTTAACCGAACTCTTAACCCTAACCCCTAGCCTAGCTAACATTAGCCGGCTAGCTTACGTTAGCCACCTAGCTAGAATTCGTAACATATTATACCTTTTGCAAAATCGTAACATTTACTTACTTAAATTCGTACCATATTTTACCTTTTGCAAATTCGTAACATGTCATTCGTAACATACAGTATCATACGAAACAGGTGATGGACAGCCACAAATGAATACATACCATACAAAAAGGATTTACCTTCAGAATAATATGAAATGCTCTGAGACCAGGTTATGGGATGACACGGACAAGTATGCTTTGGGTTACGGCTTGGTCTGCGCTCCACTCCATATAACCATTTAATTAGCATAAATGTATTTAAAAAAAAAAATATTATCAACTGGTACTAATGAGCCTCCGCAACAACCACAGGGCCGTGACGGCATTTGCAGAGGAAGCAAATGAAGGTAAACAAAACAATGTCATTAAATGGAATGATAATGTCGGCTATACCAACTGAAGGGAACTAACAATAGTTGAATATGTGTGGTTATTATGTCTACTGGCAGTCAACATTGACAGTGGATAATGTTTAACATGATGGAACTAGAGTAAGTCGGGGTAGCCTATAATTAAGATATTCGAGAGTGCCCATCCCTACAAGTTACAAGGCTCAGCCTTTCATAAACTTTACTGTGGGAAAGTTATGTGTTGATGTGCTTACATTTGCTGCCGTTATGTATGGTTTCACATTTGTCTTCAGTGATTATAAGGTTAAATGGATCAACAAGTGTCATTTATACTTACGATACCCTTATCCAAATGTATGACTCATTTACCTAGCTCTTATCAATAGCTCTTATCAATAGCTCTTATCAATAGCTCTTATCAAGTTGTAAATTCGAGTGCATGGAGAACGGTGTTATTTCTATCGGGGGAAAAAAGAAAGTAGTTGCTTTTTCCACTTGGAACCGGTAGGTTCACTAGACTTTATTTGCGTGCGAAAGTGGTGGAATCATTTGGGAATTAAGTCGAGGTCAGACTACGGCGTATCTGCAGACACACCTCCGCCACACCTTCATTTCATCTCCACCCCAAACTAATAGCGTGTGAGTAGCATGCTGTTCTCATGCTCAAGTTCAAGGTCAGAATATGCAATGAGAGAGAAGTGCATCAAAAGGGAATTATGTTATATTTACGCATTCTAAACTCAGGTCAGAAATCCCCCCTTAGAGAAAAGCCATGATTTAGCCCAAATCACTCAAGTATCAGTCTCTGGAGCTCTATGGCCCCTGCCCCTCCACCCCCTCCCAGGATCGGCCTCTCATTCTGGGCCGTGTTTTCCAGGCCTGCTGGGTGTCAGCTGGAGTAATGAGATATTTAGCAGAGGGAGAGGGAGAGGGAGCCCCGTCTCCAGGGGGAATACGCTCTAACACAAGAGGCCCCCTGACTGACTCTCCTCCGAATGCAATTTTCTCCCTTCTTTATCTCTCGTCTGCTCGTCAGAATGAAGGGAGGAAATAGGTGCTGGAGAGAGGCAGTAAATATGGCTGAGCTGCCTTCAGCTAAAGAGACATGTTCATCGGCTGATAGATACAGTCAAACCCTCAGAAATGAACACACAGTGAGAGACACACACACCCACACTCAGACAGTCACTCAGACAGACACACAGGCCAGCCCTATAGTATGATAGAGAGGTGATATATATATGCCATCTGGTTAGGATGGCGAACACAGTATGAGCCAAACCCCGTCACAAACTCCCTAACTGAGTCTGAAAACTCGCCTCCAACCAAATGTTTCAATTAAAAGCCTTTTATTCTCCCGTGGCAGATTGTGTGTGTTTGAGCAGGTTTTCCTCCCCAGTTAGGCTTTGAGTAATGTACTGGTGTGATATGATAGATTATAATGTCTGTGGTTTAGTGTCCTCTGTAGTTAAATCACCTCTGCTGTGTCTTTTTTGTTACAGCTCACTGTTTAGCGTGTGTGTGTGTGTGTGTGTGTGTGTGTGTGTGTGTGTGTGTGTGTGTGTGTGCGTGTGTGTGTGCGCAAGTTATTTGTTACTACAACAGGTAGACCTTATCGTGAAATGCTTACTTACAAGCCCTTAACCAACAATGCAGTTCAAGAAAGAGTGAAGAAAATATTTACTAAATAAACAAGGTAAAACATGTAATAAAAAGTAACACAATAAAATAACAATGACCAGACTATTTACCAGTACCAAATTATTTTTCCTTATCCAAGCTGTTATCCAAGATTCAGAATCAAACAGTACTGTCACCAGCAAAGACACAAACACACACACGTAGAGGACACACACACACATACAGAAACACATGTACCTCATTTACAGACACAATGCTCTGATTCTCTCATTTTCTCTCTAAGCTCTCGAAATCTCTGTTCTCTCTCTACCTCCGTCTCCCCGTCCCTCTGACCATCTCTGTTCTCTCTCTCTACCTCCGTCTCCCCGTCCCTCTGACCATCTCTGTTCTCTCTCTCTACCTCCGTCTCCCCATCCCTCTGACCATCTCTGTTCTCTCTCTCTACCTCTGTCTCCCCGTCCCTCTGACCATCTCTGTTCTCTCTCTCTACCTCTGTCTCCCTTTCCCTCTGACCATCTCTGTTCTCTCTCTCTCTACCTCCGTCTCCCCGTCCCTCTGACCATCTCTGTTCTCTCTCTCTACCTCCGTCTCCCCGTCCCTCTGACCATCTCTGTTCTCTCTCTCTACCTCCGTCTCCCCGTCCCTCTGACCATCTCTGTTCTCTCTCTCTACCTCCGTCTCCCCGTCCCTCTGACCATCTCTGTTCTCTCTCTCTACCTCCGTTTCCCCGTCGCTCTGACCATCTCTGTTCTCTCTCTCTACCTCCGTCTCCCCGTCCTTCTTCATCTCACTCTTTCTTTTCCCCACTCCCACTCTCCGTGAGATGATGAAATACTTTTAGAACTCAGGAAATCGCTTTCTGTGGAAATAAACCCATTGTGGACTGTAAGATAACTGGCCCTTATGGGAAGCTAGTCCCTTCCCCTTAGTTGTGTGTGCTTGTTAGTGTCGTGTTACATGTGTGTCAGCTTGCATTGTACCTATGTTGTGTTAGGTTTAGTTTGTAACCAATTTCTTGTGAAACCAATTAAATGTTGGTGTAATTTGAATATGAATTTAGAAAATTCCTTGTGCAATACTGAACCCTGTCTCCCCCTTCTCCCCCACCCTCCCTCCTCCCTCCCTCAGGGCTGCTCGTCTCCCATCGTGGTGAAGTTTGCCGACACGCAGAAGGACAAGGAGCAGCGACGCCTGCAGCAGCAGCTGGCTCAGCAGATGCAGCAGCTCAACAACGCCACCACCTGGGGGAGTCTGACAGGGCTGGGCGGCCTCACCCCGCAGTATCTGGCTGTAAGAGGACACGCCGCGTCGCCCACCCCTTACTGCAGCCCCGCAGCCAACGCATCCGTCGCCGCCGCAGTCAGTGCCACCCTCCCCGCCCCCCACTACCCTCCCTGCCGTCGCCAACCGCCGACTCCCCACCCCCCACGTCCACACCCCCAGAGAGTCAGACCCTGCTTCCTACCCCTTTCCCCCTCTCCTCTCCCTTAAGAGTCCACTCCCCCCTCCTTCTCCCTCTGTCAGGGGGTGTAGCCGTGACAGGGAAATGAGGCCTTTGAATCATAGGGGTCAAGGTTCAATGGGCGGGGCCAATCGCTGGTGCGATCCAATAAGAGGTCTTTCCCATGTCTAAAATTGTCATCCTATTGGGTCACAGCGGTGATTGATTGACAGATTGGCACGTGGTGTTCAGAAGCCTCATTCCCCCTCCCTTCTTCAGTACTTTATAGCATTTCAGAACCCCCCTCTCAATTCATTCTTAGGACCCCCTTCCTCCGGTAGCCTCTTTCAGAACTGATCCTCTTCCCTCTTTCACTCTGAAACCTTCTGTCCCCAAACTCTCTGAAACAGACCAGTCTACTCTTCCTTGAGTCCCCTTCATCACAGCTAGGATCTTTCCTGAAACTGTAAACGTGTAAATAGGTGTACTAGGTGTACAAAGTTGTATATGTACGGCAGTAAATGTACATAAGCCTTTGAGGTTTTTTTTTTACAGTTACTCTGTGTTCTATTCTGAAATTGTACATGTCTCAGGGACTCAGTGGTTAGATGCACAGTAGTAGATGTCATAATCAATGTTTATATAGCCTATAGCCCACATGCAGTAATGCTACCAAGATCATGAAGATACTAAGCAGAGAAAAGATAGTGAGGGTGATCACTGTTTGTATTTCCAATCATTCCTCCTCACTCTGTTTCTCTCTCTTTTATTATTTTCCTATCTATCTCTCTATCTATCTATCTCTCTATCTATCTCTCTATCGCTCCTCTCTTTCTTTCTCCCTCAGTTGCTCCAGCAGGCCACCTCCTCCAGTAACCTTGGAGCCTTCAGTGGGATCCAACAGATGGCAGGTGAGTCATGTAGATGCACACACACACACACACACACACACACACACACACACACACACACACACACACACACACACACACAGAGTAATATTGTAGAAACAATGCAGCAACTCGTTTTCTGAGATGTCGCTGTTGTTCAGATTTGTCTTGAGTCTGTTATCCATCAGGACAGAAGAGTGTACCAGGCCTCAAAGGAGGGATGTTTAGTCCGGCACTAAGGCAACACAGAAGGAAAATAGAGAGAGATGAGAGAGGAGCTCTGCTCACTGTTTCCCCCTGCTGGTCACCTTTGTCTTTTCCTCTGCATGTTCTCCTACACACACTCCCACCTATCTCTCTCCATCCTTTATCCTCTTTGTCCCGCTCCTTTGTCTCTGTATCTCCTCTCCTTCTTTCCTTCAATTGCTTTCTCTGAATCCCCCACCCTGTCATACCCCCCCCCCCCCCCCCCTTTCTCCCGTCCTCCTACGCCCTGCCTTTCTCCCTCTTGCCGCCTCACTCCCACCCTCTCTTTCTCCCTCCCTCTCTCTCTCTTTCTCGCTCTCTCCCTCTCCTTGGGTGCTCAGTAAGCTGTCAGCTCCTAATTGTAGACTGTTTAGCTGGCTGACAGAGAGAGGCAGAGGGGGAATATTTATAGCAGCTATCGGCACAGGAGTACTGTAATTGCCAGCACCACTGAAGGAAAAAAGGCATTCTAATAAGTAGTGCAAAACTCGACGGATTTCAGGAACTGGTTGTTGCAGGGCAGAAATAATGTATTCCTAAAGTAGTAAGCTCATTGGCTCAAGTTTTTAAAATGCGTATCTGTGTCTTGCAAAATAGGTGGGTTGAGCGTTCTGGACTTGGGAACATTTTTAAGAGACAGTAATGTTGGTTGATGTGGTGTAGTTGAGTGAGGATGGGCTCTGAGGATGTTTTACCTCAGTGAACGGCTGTTAGAACGCTCTCTCTCATACACACACACACACACACACACACACACACACACACACACACACACACACACACACACACACACCTACCTACAGAAACGCTCAGGGACTTGGAACTGGAAGCGAAATCGCGGCTGCATTCCGGAATCCTTTTGGCCGTCCATCTGTCGCTGGGCAACCGTACGTGATTGGCAGTAGATGTGAGACAGCTCAGTGACATCTGGTCCCAGTCTTCAGCATGAGGAGTCGGAGAGCTGTGAGAGGCTCAATTACCCCAATGAGCATTCAATTAGAGCCAGCTAGCTAGCTAGCGCTTACGATAGAGCCCCAGCCCAGCTCAGCCCAGGCGGCATACAGAGGCTCCCTAAAGCTATACAGCCCAGAGTACACAGCACAGCCTGCCAGCTGTATAGCCCCAATACTGGAGCTTCCTCTTTCTGATACAGTTGAAGTCGGAAGTTTACATACACCTTAGCCAAATACATTTAAACTCAGTTTTTCACAATTCCTGACATTTAATCCTAGTAAAAATTCCCTGTCTTAGGTCAGTTAGGATCACTACTTTATTTTAAGAATGTGAAATGTCAGAAAAATAGTAGAGAGAATTATTTATTTCAGCTTTTATTTCTTTCATCACATTCCCAGTGGGTCAGAAGTTTACATACACTCAATTAGTATTTGGTAGCATTGCCTTTAAATTGTTTAACTTGGGTCAAACTTTTCACGTAGCCTTCCACAAGCTTCCCACAATAAGTTGGGTGACATTTGGCCCCTTCCTCCTGACAGAGCTGGTGTAACTGACTCAGGTTTGTAGACCTCCTTGCTCGCACACGCTTTTTCAGTTCTGCCCACAAATGTTCTATAGGGTTGAGGTCAGGGCTTTGTGATGGCCACTCCAAGACCTTGACTTTGTTGTCCTGAAGCCATTTTGCCACAACTTTGGAAGTATGCTTGGGGTCATTGTCCATTTGGAAGACCCATTTGCGACCAAACTTTAACTTTCCGACTGATGTCTTGAGATGTTGCTTCAATATATCCCCAGAATTTTCATCCCTCATGGTGTATCTATTTTGTGAAGAGCACCAGTCCTTCCTGCAGCAAAGCACCCCCACAACACGATGCTGCCACCCTCGTGCTTCACGGTTGGGATGGTGTTCTTTGGCTTGCAAGCCTCCCCCTTTTTCCTCCAAACATAACGATGGTCATTATGGCCAAACAGTTACATTTTTGTTTCATCAGACCAGACGACATTTCTCCAAAAAGTACGATCTTTGTCCCGATGTGCTTTTGCAAACTGTAGTCTGGCTTTTTTATGGTGGTTTTGGAGCATTGGCTTCTTCCTTGCTGAGTGGCCTTTCAAGTTATGTCAATATAGGACTCGTTTTACTGTGGATAAGGATACTTTTGTACCTGTTTCCTCCAGCATCTTCACAAGGTCCTTTGCTGTTGTTCTGGGATTGATTTGCACTTTTCGCACCAATGTACGTTAATCTTTAGGAGACAGAACCCATCACCTTCCTGAGCAGTATGACAGCTGCGTGGTCCCATGGTGTTTATACTTGCGTACTATTGTTTGTACAGATGAACGTGGTACGTGGTTCAGGCATTTGGAAATTGCTCCCAATGATGAACCTGACTTGTGGAGGTCTACAATTTTCCTGAGGTCTTGGCTGATTTCTTTTGATTTTCCCATGATGTCAAGCAAAGAGGCACTGAGTTTGAAGGTAGGCCTTGAAATACATCCACAGGAACACCTCCTTGACTGAAATTATGTCAATTAGCCTATCAGAAGCTTCTAAAGCCATGACATCATTTTTCTGGAATTTTCCAAGCTGTTTAAAGGCACAGTCAACTTAGTGTATGTAAACTTCTGACCCACTGGAATTGTGATACAGTGAATTATAAGTGAAATAATCTGTCTGTAAACAATTGTTGGAAAAATTACTTGTGTCATGCACAAAGTAGATGTCCTAACCGACTTGCCAAAACTATAGTTTGTTAACAAGAAATGTGTGGAGTGGTTGAAAAACTAGTTTTAATGACTCCAACCTAAGTGTATGTCAACTTCAACTGTAAATGTTGCATTTTCAGGACAGGTGCTCTCTGCTGTTTCACATTCCAGACGAAGTGTAGCCATTGTACATGAATAGCTTCCTTAGATCTCAGTCTTTATGAACAGGTACAGTAGAGAGGTTTGATATTATAGATAGCTGTTCTGTCCACATTAAAGTGATGGTAAACTGGTAGCGTTGATGAGTCTTCTGTTCTGCTCTCTAGTCAAACCAAATCAAATCCAATTTTATTTGTCACATACAAATAGCTGTGTCTCCTAGTCTTAGTCATCCTCCGGGGCCGTCAAACTCAACTCTGGACCTTGAAGCCAGTTCCACTGCCTTGTTCCATTGTTGCCCTCTAAGCAGGGACTGATTGGGTGCAATTAATGATTAGGCAGATCAGAACACCAGCCAGCTCTGCACCTCGTAGGGTGGGAGTTGAACACCCCTGCTCTTGGGAATGGTGTTATAACTTGTTTCGCTTGATTAAGTGGCATTAGGCCTCCCATCTGTGTGTGTGTCTGACTGACTGACTGAGTGTATAGAGTGTAGGGTCAGATCAGTGTCTCTCCACTCAGCCGAGCCTGATTGAGTCATCCGCTCCACTCTAAACCCACAAAGTGACAAAGCCACTCGACAGCGCTGCCCTCCATCCGCAGAGTGGAAAAATACAGTGTGTTATGCAATAGCATAGGGACTACTTCTAACACAGCACATACCGTGGCTTTCATCATGCTTTATCGGAGTGTTAGTGTGAAACAATGGTCAGACTGAAGAAGATGAGCTATTCTCGGGTCTGTCTTGTTCCTCTTCAGGTTTCTTTCTCCTTTAGGAGTTTTCCTTACCAATTAAGCACTCTGTGACAAATGAGTTTCTTAAAAAGGGCTATGCTAATAAGATTAGACATTGTCTTATAGAGATAGATGTGTTTTACAAGAATGATGTTGTTTATCAGGATGACTGGTTGGAACAAGTTTTTCAAAATGTGCTACTAAATATATTTATAATGTCCAGGTTGTGAAGTGAAGAACAGAACTGTATTTTTTGGGAAATGGAGATTATTTTCTGAGGTTAAAGGCATGTACAGTGCCTTGCGAAAGTATTCGGCCCCCTTGAACTTTGCGACCTTTTGCCACATTTCAGGCTTCAAACATAAAGATATAAAACTGTATTTTTTTGTGAAGAATCAACAACAAGTGGGACACAATCATGAAGTGGAACGACATTTATTGGATATTTCAAACTTTTGTACCAAATCAAAAACTGAAAAATTGGGCGTGCAAAATGATTCAGCCCCCTTAAGTTAATACTTTGTAGCGCCACCTTTTGCTGCGATTACAGCTGTAAGTCGCTTGGGGTATGTCTCTATCAGTTTTGCACATCGAGAGACTGACATTTTTTCCCATTCCTCCTTGCAAAACAGCTCGAGCTCAGTGAGGTTGGATGGAGAGCATTTGTGAACAGCAGTTTTCAGTTCTTTCCACAGATTCTCGATTGGATTCAGGTCTGGACTTTGACTTGGCCATTCTAACACCTGGATATGTTTATTTTTGAACCATTCCATTGTAGATTTTGCTTTATGTTTTGGATCATTGTCTTGTTGGAAGACAAATCTCTGTCCCAGTCTCAGGTCTTTTGCAGACTCCATCAGGTTTTCTTCCAGAATGGTCCTGTATTTGGCTCCATCCATCTTCCCATCAATTTTAACCATCTTCCCTGTCCCTGCTGAAGAAAAGCAGGCCCAAACCATGATGCTGCCACCACCATGTATGACAGTGGGGATGGTGTGTTCAGGGTGATGAGCTGTGTTACTTTTACGCCAAACATAACGTTTTGCATTGTTGCCAAAAAGTTAAATTTTGGTTTCATCTGACCAGAGCACCTTCTTCCACATGTTTGGTGTGTCTCCCAGGTGGCTTGTGGCAAACTTTAAACAACACTTTTTATGGATATCTTTAAAAAATGTCTTTCTTCTTGCCACTCTTCCATAAAGGCTAGATTTGTGCAATATACGACTGATTGTTGTCCTATGGACAGAGTCTCCCACCTCAGCTGTAGATCTCTGCAGTTCATCCAGAGTGATCATGGGCCTCTTGGCTGCATCTCTGATCAGTCTTCTCCTTGTATGAGCTGAAAGTTTAGAGGGACGGCCAGGTCTTGGTAGATTTGTAGTGGTCTGATACTCCTTCCATTTCAATATTATCGCTTGCACAGTGCGCCTTGGGATGTTTAAAGCTTGGGAAATATTTTTGTATCCAAATCCGGCTTTAAACTTCTTCACAACAGTATCTCGGACCTGCCTGGTGTGTTCCTTGTTCTTCATGATGCTCTCTGCGCTTTTGACGGACCTCTGAGACTATCACAGTGCAGGTGCATTTATACGGAGACTTGATTACACACAGGTGGATTGTATTTATCATCATTAGTCATTTAGGTCAACATTGGATCATTCAGAGATCCTCACTGAACTTCTGGAGAGAGTTTGCTGCACTGAAAGTAAAGGGGCTGAATAATTCTCAATTTTTCAGTTTTTGATTTGTTAAAAAAGTTTGAAATATCCAATAAATGTTGTTCCACTTCATGATTGTGTCCCACTTGTTGTTGATTCTTCACAAAAAAATACAGTTTTATATCTTTATGTTTGAAGCCTGAAATGTGGCAAAAGGTCGCAAAGTTCAAGGGGGCCGAATACTTTCGCAAGGCACTGTATATGAGTAGACAACAACATGTATATGAGTTGACAACAACATGTATATGAGTAGACAACAACATGTATATGAGTAGATAACAACATGTATATGAGTAGACAACAACATGTATATGAGTAAATAACAGCATGTATATGAGTAGACAACAGCATGTATATGAGTAGACAACAACATGTATATGAGTAGACAACAGCATATATATGAGTAGACAACAACATGTATATGAGTAGACAACAGCATATATATGAGTAGACAACAACATGTATATGAGTAGACAACAACATGTATATGAGTAGACAACAACATGTATATGAGTAGACAACAGCATATTTATGAGTAGACAACAGCATATATATGAGTAGACAACAACATGTATATGAGTAGACAACAACATGTATATGAGTAGACAACAGCATATTTATGAGTAGACAACAGCATGTAAATGAGTAGACAACAACATGTATATGAGTAGACAACAGCATGTATATGAGTAGACAACAACATGTATATGAGTAGACAACAGCATATTTATGAGTAGACAACAGCATGTAAATGAGTAGACAACAACATGTATATGAGTAGACAACAGCATGTATATGAGTAGACAACAACATGTATATGAGTAGACAACAACATGTATATGAGTAGACAACAACATGTATATGAGTAGACAACAACATGTATATGAGTAGACAACAACATGTATATGAGTAGACAACAGCATGTATATGAGTAGACAACAGCATGTATATGAGTAGACAACAACATGTATATGAGTAGACAACAACATGTATATGAGTAGACAACAACATGTATATGAGTAGACAACAACATATATATGAGTAGACAACAGCATGTATATGAGTAGACAACAACATATATATGAGTAGACAACAGCATGTATATGAGTAGACAACAACATGTATATGAGTTGACAACAACATGTATATGAGTAGACAACAACATGTATATGAGTAGACAACAACATGTAAATGAGTAGACAACAACATATATATGAGTAGACAACAACATGTATATGAGTAGACAACAACATGTATATGAGTAGACAACAACATGTATATGAGTAGACAACAACATGTATATGAGTAGACAACAACATGTATATGAGTAGACAACAACATGTATATGAGTAGATAACAACATGTATATGAGTAGACAACAACATGTAAATGAGTAGACAACAACATATATATGAGTAGACAACAACATGTATATGAGTAGACAACAGCATGTATATGAGTAGATAACAACATGTATATGAGTAGATAACAACATGTATATGAGTAAATAACAGCATGTATATGAGTAGACAACAACATGTAAATGAGTAGACAACAACATATATATGAGTAGACAACAACATGTATATGAGTAGACAACAACATGTATATGAGTAGACAACAGCATGTATATGAGCAGGCAACAGCATGTATATGAGTAGACAACAGCAAATATATGAGCAGGCAACAACAGACAGCTGGCGGATGTACACGTGTTGTTTATCGCATGAGAAGTCTGCACTGTGACTGCGTCACACACACACACACACCTCCTGTCCAGGCCGGTCGTCACGGCAACCACAGAAACGGAACATTCTGATCAGGCTGTTCCCGGAAGAAGAGAAGACAGAAGATTTCAACGCTTGTTCTTCCACGCTGTCAGACGGGCCAATCGGGACACGAGCACCTCACTAACCAATCATACTAGCGCCTTCTCTTTATTGGTCATACTGGGTTGAGCCATCTCGTCCAATGAAAACTGTTAGTGGAAAAATAATCATCCTAACGCCCTTTAACCATTCACCCAGGTGCCAAAATCTTCTTCATGGTGTCTCGTTCATGTGATGTTGTGTGTGTGTGTGTGTATTGTGTGTATTCATGGTACTGTATATACATTCAGACTGTATATACGACACATACCTCGCATTTGACAAGGTGTCCGCCCCTTTTTCCTGGGTCCACAGGAGTGTTCTATAAACGGGCGTAGTTCTCTCTGTGAGTTGGTCGTTGGGGCTTCATTGCTCTGTCCTACAGAGTGAGTCTGTCTGCCTTATGGAGCCTTGACCAGCTGTCTCTCAGTAAGCTAAACAGCACTTCAGCATATGTCCAATCTACTACGCCATATTTCTCTATTCACACACACGCGCTCTGTCTCACGCACACACACACACACACACACACTAACTGCTCACATACACACTTTCTCTCTCACACACACACACACACACACTCTCTAACTGTTCACATACACACGTTCTCTCTCACACACACACGCTACTGTCACACACAGTGCAGGGTGCGAGGTTGACCACCCCTACAGGTGTTTAATGGTCGTTACTTTAACATCAGTCAGAAGCTGGCATGGCCTCATTAATTATGCCTAAGTGATGGCCCATATGCTAATGCCATGTAGCTAATGAGTAAACCAGGCTACAGTTAGCCTACATACTAGACTAGAGTTGCATACTGTACATTATTTACTGCCTCCAGAAACCTCACGGCACAGAGAGAACAAAGCTCTATGTTAATGTAGAGTCCAAATGCCTTGTTATATTACACGTTGTTATCTGTAAAAGACAACAATAGAATCAAACAGGAAGCTAGACAAAGTAGGGTAGATGACGTCTAGAGATGTTCCACAGGTGTTTATGGAAGAGCTTGGACAGGCGGTTGCCAGTGCCATCTCTCTTCCCCCTTGCAGGAGTTTAAGTCCAGCCTGTCCATGTCTGTCTGTGGTCCACAGTTGTCAGGATCACCTCTGTCTTGGATTGGTCATACCCCCCCCCCCCCCCCCCCCCCCCCCCCCCCGAAAAGTGAACTAAGATGGTACGATAGTATTGTATTTATATAGCACTTTCCACCTCAACCACCATTCATGAGTAACATTCAGCTTGTCAACCCGAGTAGACGCCTCTTCTTCGGCGCCCACGCGGTTAGCACCCGGTTTCGGATGCGGTCCAGACGTGGTCCCCAGGTTTGACAACACCCTCTCTGGCTCCTCTCCTCCAGGTATGAGTGCTCTGCAGTTGCAGAACCTGGCCACTTTAGCAGCGGCAGCAGCGGCGGCCCAAAACTCAGCCGGCCCCAACGCAAACCCCCTGTCCTCCAACGCGGCCTCCCTCGGAGCGCTGGCCAGCCCAGGTAACGCCGCTTCAGAGGGGGGGGGGGGGGTCAAACGCGGGGGACACCTGCCCTCCTGTCCTACCACCACCATCCTTTTCACTGTCGTCAGCAATACCATCCTCTTCGTCATCATTGCTGATGATCAAACCATCTTCATCATCATCACCGTCATTATCTTCGTCGTAGTCATTGCCGTCAACACCCACAAGATATCGCTCCATGGTGTGTGTCCGCCATCTCTTGTTCATGCGTCGTGTTGTTGTTACCATGGAGACCCCATGCCGTGTCCGTCCCGGCGCCTGCCTGCGTGTCTGTGTCTGACAGCACTTCACCTCCTCACCGTGTCATGTGACGTGCACACCTATACGGCCATATCATTCCGCGTTGTGTGTAATAAGTACTATAGCTCAATGTCGTCTGTGATCGGTTTTCGCACTGAGAGTTGTCTGTGGGTGGGTGTGTGTGGTTGTTTGTGTGGATTTGTTGTGCCTTTAAAGTGACTCGTCTCTTCGCTTCACAAGCCCTCTGAGACACGGGAACCTTAAGTGCAGTGGAGTTGTTTGGAGGGAGGGATGGTTGTTGGCACCTTTATGTGTCGTGTGTGATCTCTGGACGTGGCCAGGGTCTGGTGACTAGAGACAGACAGACAGCAGTCAGGAGTTTTCTGGAGGAGATGGCTCATCTAGGTCACATTGAGACACTCTTCTCTCCGTCTATTCCTCTTCTTCACTCTCCTGCTTTTCTATTATTCTGCTCTCTCTCTCTCTGCTTTTCTCTTATTCTGCTCTCTCTCTCTCTGCTTTTCTCTTATTCTGCTATCTCTCTCTCTGCTTTTCTCTTATTCTGCTCTCTCCCTCTGCTTTTCTCTTATTCTGCTCTCTCTCTCTCTCTGCTTTTCTCTTATTCTGCTATCTCTCTCTCTGCTTTTCTCTTATTCTGCTCTCTCTCCCTCTGCTTTTCTCTTATTCTGCTCTCTCTCTCGCTCTGCTTTTCTCTTATTCTGCTCTCTCTCCCTCTGCTTTTCTCTTATTCTGCTCTCTCTCCCTCTGCTTTTCTCTTATTCTGCTCTCTCTCTCTCTGCATTTTTCTTATTCTGCTCTCTCTCTCTCTGCTTTTCTCTTATTATGCTCTCTCTCTCTCTGCTTTTCTCTTATTCTGCTCTCTCTCTCTCTGCTTTTCTCTTATTCTGCTCTCTCTCTCTCTCCCTCTGCTTTTCTCTTATTCTGCTCTCTCTCTCTCTGCTTTTCTCTTATTCTGCTCTCTCTCTCTCTGCTTTTCTCTTATTCTGCTCTCTCTCTCTCTCTCCCTCTCTGCTTTTCTATTATTCTGCTATCTCTCTCTCTCTGCTTTTCTCTTATTCTGCTCTCTGCATTTCTCTTATTCTGCTCTCTCTCTCTCTCCCTCTCTGCTTTTCTCTTATTCTGCTCTCTCTATCTCTCTCTCTGCTTTTCTCTTATTCTGCTCTCTCTCCCTCTGCTTTTCTCTTATTCTGCTCTCTCTCCCTCTGCTTTTCTCTTATTCTGCTCTCTCTCTCTCTGCATTTCTCTTATTCTGCTCTCTCTCTCTCTGCATTTCTCTTATTCTGCTCTCTCTCTCTCTGCATTTCTCTTATTCTGCTCTCTCTCTCTCTCCCTCTCTGCATTTCTCTTATTCTGCTCTCTCTCTCTCTCTGCTTTTCTCTTATTCTGCTCTCTCTCTCTCTGCTTTTCTCTTATTCTGCTCTCTCTCTCTCTGCTTTTCTCTTATTCTGCTCTCTCTCTCTCTCTGCTTTTCTCTTATTCTGCTCTCTCTCTCTCTCTGCTTTTCTCTTATTCTGCTCTCTCTCTCTCTCTGCTTTTCTCTTATTCTGCTATCTCTCCCTCTGCTTTTCTCTTTTTCTGCTCTCTCTCCCTCTGCTTTTCTCTTATTCTGCTCTCTCTCTCTCTGCTTTTCTCTTATTCTGCTATCTCTCCCTCTGCTTTTCTCTTATTCTGCTCTCTCTCCCTCTGCTTTTCTCTTATTCTGCTCTCTCTCTCTCTGCTTTTCTCTTATTCTGCTCTCTCTCTCTCTCTGCTTTTCTCTTATTCTGCTCTCTCTCTCTCTCTGCTTTTCTCTTATTCTGCTATCTCTCTCTCTGCTTTTCTCTTATTCTGCTCTCTCTCTCTCTCTCTGCTTTTCTCTTATTCTGCTCTCTCTCTCTCTGCTTTTATATTATTCTGCTATCTCTCTCCCTCTGCTTTTCTCTTATTCTGCTATCTCTCTCTCTGCTTTTATCTTATTCTGCTCTCTCTCTCTCTCTCTGCTTTTCTATTATTCTGCTCTCTCTCTCTCTCTGCATTTCTCTTATTCTGCTCTCTCTCCCTCTGCTTTTCTCTTATTCTGCTCTCTCTCTCTGCTTTTCTCTTATTCTGCTCTCTCTCTCTCTCTCTGCTTTTCTCTTATTCTGCTCTCTCTCTTTCTCTGCTTTTCTCTTATTCTGCTCTCTCTCCCTCTGCTTTTCTCTTATTCTGCTCTCTCTCTCTCTGCATTTCTCTTATTCTGCTCTCTCTCTCTCTCTGCTTTTCTCTTATTCTGCTATCTCTCCCTCTGCTTTTCTCTTTTTCTGCTCTCTCTCCCTCTGCTTTTCTCTTATTCTGCTCTCTCTCTCTCTGCTTTTCTCTTATTCTGCTATCTCTCCCTCTGCTTTTCTCTTATTCTGCTCTCTCTCCCTCTGCTTTTCTCTTATTCTGCTCTCTCTCTCTCTGCTTTTCTCTTATTCTGCTCTCTCTCTCTCTCTGCTTTTCTCTTATTCTGCTCTCTCTCTCTCTCTGCTTTTCTCTTATTCTGCTATCTCTCTCTCTGCATTTCTCTTATTCTGCTCTCTCTCTCTCTCTCTGCTTTTCTCTTATTCTGCTCTCTCTCTCTCTGCTTTTATATTATTCTGCTATCTCTCTCCCTCTGCTTTTCTCTTATTCTGCTATCTCTCTCTCTGCTTTTATCTTATTCTGCTCTCTCTCTCTCTCTCTGCTTTTCTATTATTCTGCTCTCTCTCTCTCTCTGCATTTCTCTTATTCTGCTCTCTCTCCCTCTGCTTTTCTCTTATTCTGCTCTCTCTCTCTGCTTTTCTCTTATTCTGCTCTCTCTCTCTCTCTCTGCTTTTCTCTTATTCTGCTCTCTCTCTTTCTCTGCTTTTCTCTTATTCTGCTCTCTCTCCCTCTGCTTTTCTCTTATTCTGCTCTCTCTCTCTCTGCATTTTTCTTATTCTGCTCTCTCTCTCTCTGCTTTTCTCTTATTCTGCTCTCTCTCTCTCTGCTTTTCTCTTATTCTGCTCTCTCTCTCTCTGCTTTTCTCTTATTCTGCTCTCTCTCTCTCTCCCTCTCTGCTTTTCTATTATTCTGCTATCTCTCTCTCTCTGCTTTTCTCTTATTCTGCTCTCTGCATTTCTCTTATTCTGCTCTCTCTCTCTCTCCCTCTCTGCTTTTCTCTTATTCTGCTCTCTCTATCTCTCTCTGCTTTTCTCTTATTCTGCTCTCTCTCCCTCTGCTTTTCTCTTATTCTGCTCTCTCTCCCTCTGCTTTTCTCTTATTCTGCTCTCTCTCTCTCTGCATTTCTCTTATTCTGCTCTCTCTCTCTCTCCCTCTCTGCATTTCTCTTATTCTGCTCTCTCTCTCTCTCTCTCTGCTTTTCTCTTATTCTGCTCTCTCTCTCTCTGCTTTTCTCTTATTCTGCTCTCTCTCTCTCTGCTTTTCTCTTATTCTGCTCTCTCTCTCTCTCTGCTTTTCTCTTATTCTGCTCTCTCTCTCTCTGCTTTTCTCTTATTCTGCTCTCTCTCTCTCTCTGCTTTTCTCTTATTCTGCTATCTCTCCCTCTGCTTTTCTCTTTTTCTGCTCTCTCTCCCTCTGCTTTTCTCTTATTCTGCTCTCTCTCTCTCTGCTCTTCTCTTATTCTGCTATCTCTCCCTCTGCTTTTCTCTTATTCTGCTCTCTCTCCCTCTGCTTTTCTCTTATTCTGCTCTCTCTCTCTCTGCTTTTCTCTTATTCTGCTCTCTCTCTCTCTCTGCTTTTCTCTTATTCTGCTCTCTCTCTCTCTCTGCTTTTCTCTTATTCTGCTATCTCTCTCTCTGCTTTTCTCTTATTCTGCTCTCTCTCTCTCTCTCTGCTTTTCTATTATTCTGCTCTCTCTCTCTCTCTGCTTTTCTCTTATTCTGCTCTCTCTCTCTCTCTGCATTTCTCTTATTCTGCTCTCTCTCTCCCTCTCTCTGCATTTCTCTTATTCTGCTCTCTCTCTCTCTCTCTGCTTTTCTCTTATTCTGCTCTCTCTCTCTCTGCTTTTATATTATTCTGCTATCTCTCTCCCTCTGCTTTTCTCTTATTCTGCTATCTCTCTCTCTGCTTTTATCTTATTCTGCTCTCTCTCCCTCTGCTTTTCTCTTATTCTGCTCTCTCTCTCTCTGCATTTCTCTTATTCTGCTCTCTCTCTCTCTGCATTTCTCTTATTCTGCTCTCTCTCTCTCTGCATTTCTCTTATTCTGCTCTCTCTCTCTCTCCCTCTCTGCATTTCTCTTATTCTGCTCTCTCTCTCTCTCTGCTTTTCTCTTATTCTGCTCTCTCTCTCTCTGCTTTTCTCTTATTCTGCTCTCTCTCTCTCTGCTTTTCTCTTATTCTGCTCTCTCTCTCTCTCTGCTTTTCTCTTATTCTGCTCTCTCTCTCTCTCTGCTTTTCTCTTATTCTGCTCTCTCTCTCTCTCTGCTTTTCTCTTATTCTGCTATCTCTCCCTCTGCTTTTCTCTTTTTCTGCTCTCTCTCCCTCTGCTTTTCTCTTATTCTGCTCTCTCTCTCTCTGCTTTTCTCTTATTCTGCTATCTCTCCCTCTGCTTTTCTCTTATTCTGCTCTCTCTCCCTCTGCTTTTCTCTTATTCTGCTCTCTCTCTCTCTGCTTTTCTCTTATTCTGCTCTCTCTCTCTCTCTGCTTTTCTCTTATTCTGCTCTCTCTCTCTCTCTGCTTTTCTCTTATTCTGCTATCTCTCTCTCTGCTTTTCTCTTATTCTGCTCTCTCTCTCTCTCTCTGCTTTTCTATTATTCTGCTCTCTCTCTCTCTCTGCTTTTCTCTTATTCTGCTCTCTCTCTCTCTGCATTTCTCTTATTCTGCTCTCTCTCTCCCTCTCTCTGCATTTCTCTTATTCTGCTCTCTCTCTCTCTCTCTGCTTTTCTCTTATTCTGCTCTCTCTCTCTCTGCTTTTATATTATTCTGCTATCTCTCTCCCTCTGCTTTTCTCTTATTCTGCTATCTCTCTCTCTGCTTTTATCTTATTCTGCTCTCTCTCTCTCTCTCTGCTTTTCTATTATTCTGCTCTCTCTCTCTCTCTGCATTTCTCTTATTCTGCTCTCTCTCCCTCTGCTTTTCTCTTATTCTGCTCTCTCTCTCTGCTTTTCTCTTATTCTGCTCTCTCTCTCTCTCTCTGCTTTTCTCTTATTCTGCTCTCTCTCTTTCTCTGCTTTTCTCTTATTCTGCTCTCTCTCCCTCTGCTTTTCTCTTATTCTGCTCTCTCTCTCTCTGCATTTTTCTTATTCTGCTCTCTCTCTCTCTGCTTTTCTCTTATTCTGCTCTCTCTCTCTCTGCTTTTCTCTTATTCTGCTCTCTCTCTCTCTGCTTTTCTCTTATTCTGCTCTCTCTCTCTCTCCCTCTCTGCTTTTCTATTATTCTGCTATCTCTCTCTCTCTGCTTTTCTCTTATTCTGCTCTCTGCATTTCTCTTATTCTGCTCTCTCTCTCTCTCCCTCTCTGCTTTTCTCTTATTCTGCTCTCTCTATCTCTCTCTGCTTTTCTCTTATTCTGCTCTCTCTCCCTCTGCTTTTCTCTTATTCTGCTCTCTCTCCCTCTGCTTTTCTCTTATTCTGCTCTCTCTCTCTCTGCATTTCTCTTATTCTGCTCTCTCTCTCTCTCCCTCTCTGCATTTCTCTTATTCTGCTCTCTCTCTCTCTCTCTCTGCTTTTCTCTTATTCTGCTCTCTCTCTCTCTGCTTTTCTCTTATTCTGCTCTCTCTCTCTCTGCTTTTCTCTTATTCTGCTCTCTCTCTCTCTCTGCTTTTCTCTTATTCTGCTCTCTCTCTCTCTGCTTTTCTCTTATTCTGCTCTCTCTCTCTCTCTGCTTTTCTCTTATTCTGCTATCTCTCCCTCTGCTTTTCTCTTTTTCTGCTCTCTCTCCCTCTGCTTTTCTCTTATTCTGCTCTCTCTCTCTCTGCTCTTCTCTTATTCTGCTATCTCTCCCTCTGCTTTTCTCTTATTCTGCTCTCTCTCCCTCTGCTTTTCTCTTATTCTGCTCTCTCTCTCTCTGCTTTTCTCTTATTCTGCTCTCTCTCTCTCTCTGCTTTTCTCTTATTCTGCTCTCTCTCTCTCTCTGCTTTTCTCTTATTCTGCTATCTCTCTCTCTGCTTTTCTCTTATTCTGCTCTCTCTCTCTCTCTCTGCTTTTCTATTATTCTGCTCTCTCTCTCTCTCTGCTTTTCTCTTATTCTGCTCTCTCTCTCTCTCTGCATTTCTCTTATTCTGCTCTCTCTCTCCCTCTCTCTGCATTTCTCTTATTCTGCTCTCTCTCTCTCTCTCTGCTTTTCTCTTATTCTGCTCTCTCTCTCTCTGCTTTTATATTATTCTGCTATCTCTCTCCCTCTGCTTTTCTCTTATTCTGCTATCTCTCTCTCTGCTTTTATCTTATTCTGCTCTCTCTCCCTCTGCTTTTCTCTTATTCTGCTCTCTCTCTCTGCTTTTCTCTTATTCTGCTCTCTCTCTCTCTCTCTGCTTTTCTCTTATTCTGCTCTCTCTCTTTCTCTGCTTTTCTCTTATTCTGCTCTCTCTCCCTCTGCTTTTCTCTTATTCTGCTCTCTCTCTCTCTGCTTTTCTCTTATTCTGCTCTCTCTCTCTCTGCTTTTCTCTTATTCTGCTCTCTCTCTCTCTCTGCTTTTCTCTTATTCTGCTCTCTCTCCCTCTGCTTTTCTCTTATTCTGCTCTCTCTCTCTCTGCTTTTCTCTTATTCTGCTCTCTCTCTCTCTGCTTTTCTCTTATTCTGCTCTCTCTCCCTCGGCTTTTCTCTTATTCTGCTCTCTCTCTCTCTGCTTTTCTCTTATTCTGCTCTCTCGCTCTCTGCTTTTCTCTTATTCTGCTCTCTCTCTCTCTCTGCTTTTCTCTTATTCTGCTATCTCTCTCTCTGCTTTTCTCTTATTCTGCTCTCTCTCTCTCTCTGCTTTTCTCTTATTCTGCTCTCTCTCTCTCTCTGCATTTCTCTTATTCTGCTCTCTCTCTCTGCTTTTCTCTTATTCTGCTCTCTCTCTCTCTGCTTTTCTCTTATTCTGCTCTCTCTCTCTCTCTGCTTTTCTCTTATTCTGCTCTCTATCTCTCTCTCTCTCTCTCTCTCTCTCTCTCTCTCTCTCTCTCTTTCTTTGCCCTCCTGTCTCTCTTTACTCATATTACTCCATTCTCCATTTGTCCTCTCTCTCTCTTCACCATCTCTCTTGTCCTCTCTGCCTTGCTCCTCCAGTTCCCTGGTTGCTGTCTTTTCTGGAGTAGCCAAGTAACAGAGCGTGAATAAGAGCTTTGTTTAGTGTTACCCATCACCCTTTGCCTGTCCTGCTCCCTGCTTTCACCCAGCTGCTTAGCATTGGTTCAAATGTGAATTCTGCTCTCTCGCTCGCTCACTCTCTCTCTCTCTCTCTCTCGCTCTCTCGCTCTCTCTCTCTCGTGTGTTCTGTGGATACTAGAGCTACATTATTAGTGCATGCTCAGACTCTGCTCAGTGCCAATGAAAGGCGACACTCTCCGTCAATGACATTTTGACTGAATATTAGTTTCAATTTGATAAAGACAGCCAATTTACCATTGAGAGACTGTCTTGATTTTCATTTGTGCTAAGTCTATTTTAAGATATCCAATCTTTCTGATGCAGTGTAAGCGTGACTTAGAGGGGTGTGTGGACATTATGTCTACTGGACTATGGACACTTTCTGGATAATCAAATAAACGACTGTCTGTGAGGGACAATTGTTATTCACCCACATTGTACTTAGGGACGATTCAGCACTTAGGCATGCTCTTGTCCCTAATGATCTGTTCTTTTGTATGTGTGTGTCACAATCGTGTCTGTGTGTGTGTCACAATCATGTCTGCGTGTGTGTCACAATCATGTCTGTGTGTGTGTCACAATCATGTCTGTGTGTGTGTCACAATCATGTCTGCGTGTGTGTCACAATCGTGTCTGTGTGTGTGTCACAATCATGTCTGTGTGTGTGTCACAATCATGTCTGTGTGTGTGTCACAATCATGTCTGTGTGTGTGTCACAATCATGTCTGCGTGTGTGTCACAATCATGTCTGCGTGTGTGTCACAATCATGTCTCTGTGTGTGTCACAATCATGTCTGTGTGTGTGTCACAATCATGTCTGTGTGTGTGTCACGATCGTGTCTGTGTGTGTGTCACGGTCGTGTCTGTGTGTGTGTCACAATCGTGTCTGTGTGTGTGTCATGATCGTGTCTCTGTGTGTCACAATCATGTCTGTGTGTGTGTCACGATCGTGTCTGTGTGTGTGTCACGATCGTGTCTCTGTGTGTGTGTCACAATCGTGTCTGTGTGTATGTCACGATCGTGTCTGTGTGTGTGTCACGATCCTGTCTGTGTGTGTGTCACGATCGTGTCTCTGTGTGTCACAATCGTGTCTCTGTGTGTGTCACGATCGCGTCTGTGTGTGTGTCACGATCGCGTCTGTGTGTGTGCCTGTGTCTCCGTTCTAGGGCTAAATTAACCTTGTAAAAAAAAACATGCCAAATGTTTGCTGAGATATATCTCTGTCATACCGTGGGATCCTGAACAGGAGTCTAGTGAAGGGTCTAGTTGGTTATCTGGCACTCTTGCTTGCGCTCTTGCCTGCCTGTCTGCCTGCTTTAGGTTTGGTCATTACACGACTGCCTCACGAAGAAACGACCGAGTCCCTC
Source organism: Oncorhynchus mykiss (assembly GCF_013265735.2). Classification (NCBI taxonomy): domain Eukaryota; kingdom Metazoa; phylum Chordata; class Actinopteri; order Salmoniformes; family Salmonidae; genus Oncorhynchus; species Oncorhynchus mykiss. The sequence goes on along the minus strand of NC_048585.1, from coordinate 24,889,022 downwards.
ACCTTTTCATCGCTAAACACGCATCCACAACTACTGTGTTCATCCTGCTCTGCATTCACGTGTGAGGGATCTTTATATGTACACTGTTACCTGGGAGCTACTCTCATTTCTCTAGGACACTCAGTGTTGAATGAGGGCAGAGAGATTTACTTCCTGCCTGTCACTCTCTCAGCTCCAGTTTGTCTGAGCAGGGAGGATGTTGTTGCTTATGTCACTAAAACGTCCAATTGGATGCCTCCGCTTCTCTAACACGCGTGCTTGTCTTGCTCTTCCTTCCTCTTTCTCTCCCTCCCTCTCTTGCCCACTCCTTCCTCTCCTCCTCCTCCCCCTGGTATCCTCTCTTCCCGACAGCGGGCCCCACAGCCAACTCCTCGGGCATGAACTCTCTGACCTCTCTGGGCACTCTACAGGGCCTGGCTGGCGCCACCATGGGTCTGAACAACATTAATGCACTAGCAGGTAGCGTCAACAGTGAGTATTCACCGACCATTGGCCGCTCACCACTCATCTCACCACCACCGCCATCGCCATCACTCAGACACAGGGATACGCTGCTGTTGCAGAGGAACGTCATATCTAGAAACCACCTCCAGTCTGTGTTACAAACATGAATAATAATACTGGTAATGATCTATAGACGGTACTCTAAACACTATCAAATTCCACCCAAGTCCCGGATCCAAACATCTGTCACTGTGACCCTCAAACTATGCCCGTGGTTGCCATGTGGCGTCCCTCTGTGTCCGCTCCCTGAGAAATCACCTGTTCAGCCTGGCTTTATGCTCCAGGCTGCACCCCCCCCCCAACCCAACCCACCACATCCTCACAAAGACCACGGCTACCAATACATCCATCCATTTATTCATGAACCCATCCGCTTCCTGGTTGTGTCACACGGGGTGGTGCCTATTGTAAGAGTGCTGCTGTTGATATTGTCGCTTCACGTCTGTGCGGGGGTCGTGTACATGTCACTAGTGAATCTGCACACTCGTGTGTAAGTAGAGGTTCATTTGTTCAACAACAAAAAAAGGAAAAACCTTTTAGTAGAGGTGGAGAAGAAAAAATTCTGAAAATAACAAAGAATACGGAAGTGGCCTTAATCAGGTATATAAGTCTACCTTGATGAGATGAGTCGTAGCAGGCCATGGCAGTGAGTTTCTCTGGCCACATTGAGTGTCTGTCCTGTCATGTCCTGCTACACCTCTGGGGGAAAGTCAAAGTGTGTCGCCTTAATCAGGGTTGTTATGACAGCAGAGATCCTGTAAAACCAGCCCATTCTCCACATATTCTCCCCTGACCTTTTCCTGCTTCTCCTACAGTTGCCATATCCACTTTATAAATCCCACCTCCGCTCAAACACGATGAGAATGCCAGTTGCACATTAATCTTCTCCTCCCTTTCCCCTCCTTCTTTCATTGAAGCACATCTAGGCTTTAATTGAATCGTAAAGGTCAATGGTGCAATTATTCCTGAATAAATGAGTGACCTATAATTTCCAGCGCCGTGGTCATCGTTTACCTCTCTGTCAGATGGTGGCGGGCGGCGGGTCATTTGGGAATATCGATCCCCTCAGACTGTTGCCCTGCTAGGCAGTGAAGCCACACTAACAAGTGTAGCTGTCCTTCTTTACCTTGCTGCTCGTCTTTACCTTCTAAATGACCAAATAAGGACGGGGGCATGCCAGGGACGTGCTGTTTGATTGGTGTTTGGCACTGTTGGTCTGGGGTCTGATTGGTCTAACAGTAGTGAGGTGATTTCTCCTCTGTGTGGGTGGTGAAAACGTCAGAGAGAGATAGATTGAGCGACGCCATTGAGGAGATTGAGATATTGGATCTTGAGTACACTAGCGGGTTCTGAAGTGTGGATGTTAAACACATACGTTAGGCCTTGAGTGTCTTGTGCAGTGTGTGTGTGTGTGGGGGGGGGGGGGGGCTAAGGATGTTGTCATGGTGATATTTCAGTGACTGGCTGCTTGTTTCTGCTGTGGTGTTCCAGTTTGCATGGGTCAGGCCAGGCTCTCCATTCACCTCTGTGTTATGTGTTTTAATGTATATTACGTGTAGGACAAGTGTATTATGCATGTGTGTGAGTGTGTGTGAGTGTGTGAGTGTGTGTGAGTGTGTGTGTGAGTGTGTGTGTGTGTGACAGATGAAATACATATTTAGTGCATATAGTTACATATCCTGTACAAAATGTTTTGAAATGTGTTTTACAGTGCGTATGTATGTATGTTGAGTGAATGAGTGCGTATGTATGTATGTTGAGTGAATGAGTGCGTATGTATGTATGTTGAGTGAATGAGTGCGTATGTATGTATGTTGAGTGAATGAGTGCGTATGTATGTATGTTGAGTGAATGAGTGCGTATGTATGTATGTTGAGTGAATGAGTGCGTATGTATGTATGTTGAGTGAATGAGTGCGTATGTATGTATGTTGAGTGAATGAGTGCGTATGTATGTATGTTGAGTGAATGAGTGCGTATGTATGTATGTTGAGTGAATGAGTGCGTATGTATGTATGTTGAGTGAATGAGTGCGTATGTATGTATGTTGAGTGAATGAGTGCGTATGTATGCATGTACACTACTGTTCAAAAGTTTGGGGTCACTTAGAAATGTCCTTGTTTTTGAAAGAAGAGCACTTTTTTTTTGTCCATTCAAATAACCTCAAATTGGTCAGAAATACAGTGAAGACATTGTTAATGTTGTAAATGACTATTGTTGCTGGAAACGGCTGATTTTTTATGTAATATCTACATAGGCGTACAGAGGCCCATTATCATCAACCATCACTCCTGTGTTCCAATGGCACTTTGTGTTAGCTAATCCAAGTTTATCATTTTAAAAAGATAAATTGATCATTAGAAAACCCTTTTGCAATTATGTTAGCACAGCTGAAAACTGTTGTCCTGATTAAAGAAGCAATACAACTGGCCTTTAGACTAGTTGAGTATCTGGAGCATCAGCATTTGTGGGTTTGATTTCAGGCTCAAAATGGCCAGAAACAAATTACTTTCTTCTGAAACTCGTCATCTATTCTTGTTCTGAGAAATTAAGGCTATTCCATGCGAGAAATTGCCAAGAAATTGTAGATCTCGTAAACTGGCTCTAACCAGAATAGGAGGAGTGGGAGGCCCCGGTGCACAACTGAGCAAGAGGACTTGTCTAGTTTGAGAACCAGACGCCTCAAATCCTCAACTGGCAGCTTCATTAAATAACACTTGCAATACTTATGTCATGCAGTAAAATGCTAATTAATTACTTAAAAATCATACAATGTGATTTTCTGGATTTTTGTTTTAGATTCCGTCTCTCACAGTTGAAGTGTACCTATGTTAAAAAATTACAGACCTCTACATGCTTTGTAAGTAGGAAAACCTGCGCAATCCGCAGTGTATCAAATACTTGTTCTCCCCACTGTATGTGGATATTCCATAAAAAATGTGCCGTTTCCAGCTACGATAGTCATTTACAACATTAATGATGTCTACACTGTATTTCTGATCAATTTGATGTTATTTTAATGGGCAATTATTTTATTTTTTTTTCAAAAACAAGGACATTTCTAAGTGACCCCAAACGTTTGAACGGTAGTGTAAAGTAAGTGAGTGAGTGTGTATGTAGAGTGTGTATGTATGTTGAGTGAGTGTGTATGTATACTGAGTGTGTGTGTGTGTGTGTGTGTGTGTGTGTGTGTGTGTGTGTGTGTGTGTGTGTGTGTGTGTGTGTGTGTGTGTGTGTGTGTGTGTGTGTGTGTGTGTTGAGTGATCGTGTGTGTGTGTGTGTGTGTGTGTGTTGAGTGATCGTGTGTGTGTGTGTGTGTGTGTTGAGTGATCGTGTGTGTGTGTGTGTGTGTGTGTGTGAGTGTTGAGTGAATGAGTGTGTACTGTACAGTGCCTTGCGAAAGTATTCGGCCCCCTTGAACTTGCGACCTTTTGCCACATTTCAGGCTTCAAACATAAAGATATAAAACTGTATTTTTTTGTGAAGAATCAACAACAAGTGGGACACAATCATGAAGTGGAACGACATTTATTGGATATTTCAAACTTTTTTAACAAATCAAAAACTGAAAAATTGGGCGTGCAAAATTATTCAGCCCCTTTACTTTCAGTGCAGCAAACTCTCTCCAGAAGTTCAGTGAGGATCTCTGAATGATCCAATGTTGACCTAAATGACTAATGATGATAAATACAATCCACCTGTGTGTAATCAAGTCTCCGTATAAATGCACCTGCACTGTGATAGTCTCAGAGGTCCGTTAAAAGCACAGAGAGCATCATGAAGAACAAGGAACACACCAGGCAGGTCCGAGATACTGTTGTGAAGAAGTTTAAAGCCGGATTTGGATACAAAAATATTTCCCAAGCTTTAAACATCCCAAGGGGCACTGTGCAAGCGATAATATTGAAATGGAAGGAGTATCAGACCACTGCAAATCTACCAAGACCTGGCCGTCCCTCTGAACTTTCAGCTCATACAAGGAGAAGACTGATCAGAGATGCAGCCAAGAGGCCCATGATCACTCTGGATGAACTGCAGAGATCTACAGCTGAGGTGGGAGACTCTGTCCATAGGACAACAATCAGTCGTATATTGCACAAATCTGGCCTTTATGGAAGAGTGGCAAGAAGAAAGCCATTTCTTAAAGATATCCATAAAAAGTGTCATTTAAAGTTTGCCACAAGCCACCTGGGAGACACACCAAACATGTGGAAGAAGGTGCTCTGGTCAGATGAAACCAAAATGTAACTTTTTGGCAACAATGCAAAACGTTATGTTTGGCGTAAAAGCAACACAGCTGAACACACCATCCCCACTGTCAAACATGGTGGTGGCAGCATCATGGTTTGGGCCTGCTTTTCTTCAGCAGGGACAGGGAAGATGGTTAAAATTGATGGGAAGATGGATGGAGCCAAATACAGGACCATTCTGGAAGAAAACCTGATGGAGTCTGCAAAAGACCTGAGACTGGGACAGAGATTTGTCTTCCAACAAGACAATGATCCAAAACATAAAGCAAAATCTACAATGGAATGGTTCAAAAATAAACATATCCAGGTGTTAGAATGGCCAAGTTAAAGTCCAGACCTGAATCCAATCGAGAATCTGTGGAAAGAACTGAAAACTGCTGTTCACAAATGCTCTCCATCCAACCTCACTGAGCTGTTAAAAATACAGTTTTATATCTTTATGTTTGAAGCCTGAAATGTGGCAAAAGGTCGCAAAGTTCAAGGGGGCCGAATACTTTCGCAAGGCACTGTATGTATAATGAGTGTGTGTGTGTGTGTTGAGTGAATGAGTGTGTACTGTATGTATAATGTGTGTGTGTGTTGAGTGAATGAGTGTGTACTGTATGTATAATGAGTGTGTGTGTGTGTGTGTGTGTGTGTTGAGTGAATGAGTGTGTACTGTATGTATAATGAGTGTGTGTGTGTGTGTTGAGTGAATGAGTGTGTACTGTATGTATAATAAGTGTGTGTGTTGAGTGAATGAGTGTGTACTGTATGTATAATAAGTGTGTGTGTTGAGTGAATGAGTGTGTACTGTATGTATAATAAGTGTGTGTGTTGAGTGAATGAGTGTGTACTGTATGTATAATAAGTGTGTGTGTTGAGTGAATGAGTGTGTACTGTATGTATAATAAGTGTGTGTGTTGAGTGAATGAGTGTGTACTGTATGTATAATAAGTGTGTGTGTTGAGTGAATGAGTGTGTACTGTATGTATAGTGAGTGTGTACTGTATGTATAATGAGTGTGTACTGTATGTATAATGAGTGTGTACTGTATGTATAATAAGTGTGTGTGTGATTAAACACAACCTGCAGTGGAGCTCTAATGAGTAAGTGCACTCTTCTTTTTGTACTGTTGGGTTTTATGTAAAGTTGCACAAATGCTCTCAGGTATGGCGGCCCTGAACGGAGGCCTGGGCGGCGCGGGGCTGACCAACGGCACGGCGGGCACCATGGACGCGCTCACACAGGCCTACTCAGGGATCCAGCAGTATGCAGCCACAGCCCTGCCCACCCTCTACAGCCAGTCCCTGCTGCAGCAGCAAGGTGCCGCCGGCAGCCAGAAAGAGGGTCAGTGGGCGTGGGGTGGAGCCAGGGGGCGGAGGGAAGGGACAGGGGGAGGGAAGAGACAGGAGGGTGGAGGCGGTTCTGGAGAGTTGAGGGGGAAGAGAAGGAATCAAGCGGTGGAGTGTTGGGAGAGAGGTATGCACTCCCAATACAGCCAGAACCGACTGCAGTAGTCGAACTGGCACAAGAAGCTTTCTAGTGAGATTACTAATGCAACAACGATACTAACCACGGGTAGCCAGAAACAGGTTGGGCACTGAGGGTAGAGGGGAGAGCATAGTGGGATAAAGACGTATGCATTAACTCTCTATAATCTCTTCACTCTGTATGTCTCTGGGTTTAACCCTTACCCGCTACTGTCCCGTGTCTCTCTCCTGTTAGGGCCTGAAGGTGCCAACCTGTTCATCTACCACCTGCCCCAGGAGTTTGGGGACCAGGACATCCTGCAGATGTTCATGCCTTTTGGAAACGTGGTCTCTGCCAAAGTCTTCATTGACAAACAGACAAACCTGAGCAAGTGCTTCGGTACGTCCGCCAGCACAAACACACTGAAAACACACAACACCTGTGTATGAATGACATGTTGTATTCCTGTTAGTGCACCCTCTCTCTCTCTCTCTCTAACTCGCTCTCCCTCTCTCTTCTCTTGTACCCGGTCCATTTCCTTCTCTGCCTCCCAGGCTTCGTCAGCTATGACAATCCCGTGTCGGCGCAGGCAGCCATCCAGGCCATGAATGGCTTCCAGATCGGCATGAAGAGGCTGAAGGTGCAGCTCAAGCGCTCCAAGAACGACAGCAAACCATACTGATCTTAGCACTAGGGCCTATCTGCTCCCATGTTACCACTGCTAGGGTAAGTCCCCATACGAGCCACGACCTCTACACAGGGACTGGGGGAGGGAAGTGGAGGGGGGGGGGGGAGACAACATTTGACCACCAGAGGGAGACACTACTTTCTCCTTGAGTTTTATTTGTTTTGTTTTTTTAGCTTTTGTGTTCAGCAGTATTATTTATTATTACTATTATCATTTTTTTGTATTATCTTTCACATTAATGCTTCCATTACCACCTTTATTTTGTACCACTTTAAAAAAAAAAAAGTAGCTATCATCGGTAGCTTTTTCAGTTGTAAAACATATTTAATTTTCTACGTGATTATTTATATACTGTTATGAGAAGAATTTCGTTACTCCAAAAACAGAGTAAGAAAAAAACCCAGAACCTATATGATTTTGTTTTTTCTCTTTGTGAACCTGAGGCCTGATAAAATGCTGAGATAAAGGGTTCATTTCTGACACACCACGCACCGATATGCACATGACCCTTGACCTCCTGGTGTTGGTTTCCCGGGCCAACCACCGCTGCTTCTCTGACCCCTGATGCCTGCTGACAGACACCATGGAACAAAGGGTTCAAAAACAAAACTTAGTGGCCTCTCACCTGTTAGTCAGTCAACGACAGCATCCCATATACTCCTCTATTTCATTATTATCAGGACAGTCATTTTCATTTCTTAATGTGGAGAATGTTTATTTCACACTAAAACAATGTTAGCAAACTTATGATTTTCTGGGTCAGATCACATTGGTCTTTGTTGAAAGGGATATTGTGTAGAACATTTTTAAAGTAACATCCAGAATCTGATGAAGGCTATAAGATAAAAAATGTATGGGTGGGAAGTTAACTGAAAATACTTGATGTTTCTTGAGAGATAAAAAAAAGAAATTCAAAGTAGCGAAAGCCACAGGCCTGTACATTTTATTTGTAAAAAAAGCAGTTCTATTTTTATACAAAATTTTTACTGCCTCAGAAAAAAAATGATTTTATTTATTGCCTATCGTTAAGTTATTGGACTCCTACAAAGAACAGAATCCGTTAGAATAGAACCTTGTTGAGTGGTCTTCTGAAATTCGGAACTGTAGAATTCTCTAGAACAGAGCCAGGTTCACACCTCGCTCTGCCTCTGCTCCCTTCACTGTCACACACCTCTCTCTGTCTGTGCTCCCTTCACTGTCACACACCTCTCTCTGTCTGTGCTCCCTACACTGTCACACACCTCTCTCTGTCTGTGCTCCCTTCACTGTCACACACCTCTCTCTCTGTCTGTGCTCCCTTCACTGTCACACACCTCTCTCTGTCTGTGCTCCCTTCACTGTCACTCACCTCCCTTCACTGTCACACACCTCTCTCTGTGCTCCCTTCACTGTCACACACCTCTCTCTGTCTGTGCTCCCTTCACTGTCACACACCCCCCTCTCTCTCTCTCTCTCTCTCTCTCTCTGTACTTCACCTGTCAAATTTCAACCTTTCCTTGCGTTTCGTTTTTTTGTTCACGTGTATGTTTCGTTCGTTTGTACTGTACAAAAACTTTTAAACAGTTTCTCCCAAATTACAATCCATCCTCCTTGCTCTCTAGAAGCATGTGGTACTGATGGATATAACTTTGGGTGCTCTGTGTATGAGTGTGTGATAGTGTGTTTGTCTGTTAGTTTGTCTGTTAGTATTAATCCAAATTGTAAATCATTTTTGTACAAAAAAAATGAAATAATGATAGATAAAAAAAATTGCCAATTGTGTAGTGAGTGGTGTTGCCATTATGGCCTGGTGGTTTGCATTGTTGTTTTGTTGTTTGTTGTTGTTGTTCCCCTGATTTTAATGCTGTAGTAATGTGGTGCCCTGGCTCTCTGTCCTGTGTGTAACTCTCTCCTCTCCCCTGTTTTCTTCCTATAGAACCCATCTCCATGCCTGTTAGCTCATCGTTTGCCTAGCATGTCTCTGTGGCCTGGCGTCCAAAAACAAAATTATACAAAAAAAGTCTCATCGTCCCGTCATTGTTTTCTGATGTCTTTTCTGAGCTCACCTGATCATAACCTGGTCTCCGCCTACTGACCTTTTGAACTTAGCTTGACCTTTTTTGGACTTTTTTTGCATGTGACCTCATGTTCTATTTTGGGGAGGTGGGGTGGATGGGGTACATTGTGGATGAAGGAGGGCGGGAGGGAGGAGGGGGGGGGGGGGGGGGGGGCGAATCAATGTGAAGAAGTATAGCATCATTCATACAAAAAGACTGAACTCTTACAGACAAAAACAAAACGTTTCTTTTTAAAAACAGAAAAACCCCGTGGCAAAATGATTTCCCTTAGATTCATTTAGTTATGTTTAGTTTCCTTCTTTTATGTTGGGTTTCATTTTTTGCTCCTTTTTTCAGTTAAAGTAAACTTGAAAGTTCAGCACAGGGATTGGCATGCTGTCTTGTTTCTGGCTCCACTGGCAATATGAGGCCAGAAGCAGACACTGTCGGTGTCCATGAAAAATAGACTACTTCCAAACAGTTCTGAATAAAAACTGTCTGATCAATATTAGACTCTCTCAGAGCTCTGTAATTGTTTTTACATTTTTCAGGCAGTGTAAAGTTTTTTGATAAGGCCATTTTAAGTGGCTCTGTTTCTCATTAAAGTATATATAGAACCACTTTTTTCTAGAGTAGTTTAAGGTATTACAAAAATGTCAACAAAAAAAGACTTGCCCTGTTTGGGGGGAGAAATGCTACCTACGTGTCACCTTTTGCTGAACTGACTCACAGATAGACAATCCGTGGTTTAAATGCACATGATAAAGAAATGACCTATATTTTCTACTGTTTAAATTATAGAGCGAAAAAAAAAGAGGAAATGACCTGTAACCCGCGTTAACGTTGGTGCTTCTTGTGAGTTTAGTTTTGGTTTCATTACAAGTCTAACGGTCTTAAGTGTCTCATGTTTTTAAAGAGAAGACAAAAAAAAAAAATCTGTTTACTTGAACAATAGACAAAGCCTTTCATATGAATACTATTATAATTGTTTTGTCTTTTTTATTTTAAGCAGTCCCGATTTGCTAAATTTCTTGTTGGGTAAATTAGCTATATAAAATTCCTAAAAAAAAAATATATATGAATATATAAATATATATATATATAACATGTCGGCTTGTGAAGCATCAATGTTAATATGATTTTATTTCTATCGTGGGAAACAATATTTAGATGTGTTTTGTTGTTCATTATAATGTAATTTTCTTTTCTTATAAAGAAAAAAAAGACAAGATCGGTGGAGTTTAGTGCCAAAACTTGAAGGTACATTCTGTCTATAGCGCGTCAGTGTATTTCTGGTCAAATTATTTGATAACATGGGTATTTTATTAAGTGTTTTGTATGGATCCCTCATATGTAAAAATATAGATTTAAAAAAAGAGTTTGTTAACTTGCTATTCTGTGGTCTTGTTGCCTGAAACTGTTCATGTTTTGCTTTTCTTCGTAAAGATGTAAAAAGTGCCCATGTGTCATATATATATATATATACACACACACACACTCACACACTCGCACGTCTACACACACACACACATGCACACACACACACACACGCAGACCTCACAGTTGACTTTACTTTGTTGTTGTGTATGAGAGCCCCTGAGTGTGAGAGCCTCTACAGTCCAGTTTCCATGTTCCTGCCCACCAGTCTTTACATTACTGTTCACACGCTCTCTCTATCAACACGTCACTCACACACACAGTTCTCACATGAGCCATTATACCGAGAATTCTGCAAAGCCTTATCACAAGCCCTTACATGAACACTCACACTCACATTCTCTCCAAACACTCTCGCTTCATCCTTTCGCTTTGACAAATGTCAAGCCTTATTTTAAGATTTTCATCTCTCTCATTATAACCTAAATCAAGGACAAGTGTTTAGTTGAAGTTGCTACAGACTGGGAAGGGGCATCGTTATTTGCTGGTCATGTATGTGTCACCTCAAACAACATGAATGCGTTGCTTACATGAGGTAAGTGAAGGGCAAGACTTTCCCACACAAGCCTCAAACCCTCCCCAGATCCAGACAAAACAACGTTGATAGTACAGAATGATTTTCAGCTGTTTGGTTTTGTTGTTTCTTCCATTGACAGTTTCTTATGGACATGTACCAGTATTGGTAATTACACCATTATTACAGAAATATGTTTGCCCTGTTGTAAATGTTGTGTAATGTAGTGTAACTGGCCAAAACAGTGTTGAGATGCCAAAGTATTACGTCAAGATTCTCATAGTCAATCCGTTTACATGACACAATGCTGTCTGTCCGTCAGTCTCAGTATTCTGTAAAACTGCCCCGATTCCCTTCCCTGGAAACCTAGTTTACGGTCTGCAAAACGCAGCACTATTTTATACAAAAACTCACCAGTCGCCTTAACCAGGGAGTGTTGTATCGAAAGACTTGTCTAATCGGATCTAAACATCTGTATGTAAGTAGGTGGTGTTTGCCAAGTCTAAGTGTACTGTGTTGTACTGTACCTCCAGCTTCTCCAACTCTGGGTAAGCGTGTCACCATTTTGTCCCACAACGCAGAGTAGAGAGGCAAAATGGCCACCTTCTTATTTAGTGTGGCTCTCAAACTGACAACCAAGGAAAATAAAACAGTTTATTGTTATCCGTTTCATCGTCTTTTTACAGAATAACAAGGTTTATTTGAAATACCGAGCCAAATGGAGGAGGGTTCGTAAAGTGCAGACAGGGGAAATAAAACTAGAGACAGCAAAACAACAGTCTCAGCCAAGAGGCAGAGCCCTCTTACCAATGCCAAACTTCAGTTGAGTCCATAGCATATCAAATTGACATTTCCTAAAGCAGTAATGAGTCATTTTTATTTATTTGACCTTTATTTAACTAGGCAAGTCAGTTAAGAACAAATTCTTATTTTCAATGACGGCCAAGGAACAGTGGGTTAACTGCCTTGTTCAGGGGCAGAACGACAGATTTGTACCTTGTCAGCTCGGGGGTTTGAACTTGCAACCTTTCGGTTACTAGCCCAACGCTCTAACCACTACCCTGCCGCCCCAAATGCCATAAAAACAGCTCTAACTACCTGCACAAAAGTAATCAGGATTGCCAATATGTCATACGACACAGTGTTAATAGATCATTTTGTCATTAACGTGAGCTGATCGTAGTCTCCTTATAAGACAGCTGCCCAATTAGGCCTCAGACCCTTCAGGAATCCTCTCTGTGAGGAACATCTTTGCACTCTAAATACATTAGGTAACATAAACAGACAACAGAGTTACATCAACTCACGGTGCAGCATAATGAGTTGCAGGCGTAGAGGCTTTGGTTTTCGGGTTCATCCCTTAGCCAACTACTTATACTTTGGGAGATGGTAATGTATGGACATGTGTGTGTTTTTACAAAACTTAAGCATCCCCCAATTCCCAAATCTCTCACTCACACATACACACACAGCGCGGGTTGGCACAGTGTAGTCTGATTGAAGTTGCAGTCTGTTAGATGTTTCTGAAAAAGCACAAGAGTGTCCTCCGCAGACAGACCGTTAGACAGGAATGTCTGTTGAGTGCCTCACATCTCGGGGGCTGTCATCACCGATGCTTGTTGTAATCTTTCAATCTTGTCACTGTTCCGTTCTCTGTTCTCTTACTTTCTTAATTATCTAAAGTGCTATTTATCAAACAATTACATTTTAAAGGAAAAAAACAACTTGTAGTTTCTTTGCATTTTGGCTTATTATGTCTAGTTTTGGGGGGGAAATGTTTGTTTTCTCTCTCTTTCTGTGCCGTAAAGAGCTTGTTGTCTGTAGATTAATATAATTTTGTTTGATTCTAAAGGATTTCAATAGTTTTAAGTATTGTCTTGAGAGAAGCCAAAGTCAGTGCATTTCAGTGGATTCTGTAAGCGTGATGTATGTTTGTTTGACAACACTTCGAAATCTGTCATTGGATGGGATTGGAAAAGTACAAAAAATGCAGGCTTTCCTATTTCTACAAATGATTGTACTTATGCATTTTGTACCAGTGAAACTTTTTATACTGGAGATTAAAGGAAACAAAAAAAACTATTAGAAAAACAAACCTGTCTGGCCTCATGATGTGGCCTGACCTTTGTTGACTGGTTCCCCGAGTATGATTTATAGCTGGCATCAAGAACGTTGTCTTTTAATATACGATTTTCTAGAAGAACTTTGGCTTGGTTTCTTTAATTAATTAACTCCTTAATTTTCCTTACTTCAGTGTTGTTATTTTCGCAAAGAGGGGTTAGGTGAGTGTTGGTTTCTTTTTGGCTTATACATGGTTATAGCCATTTGTCTATACAAAAAAAAAAAAACGGTAAGTTTCATTTAACTTCTGTATTGTGACGTCTACATGATAAGACAATTAGGAATATAAATATTTAGTCACCTTCAGTGGATTAATGTATTAGTTTAATAAAAAGATAAACTAATTAGAGGTTTTTGCTTTTAACTGTTGAGATTTTTCTGGTTTCTCTGTCCCCTGTGAACTAACTGTGTAGCTGAAGCAGTCAGAATTATTTTTGTAAACGTATGTTCTTGTGTGATGCAGTTATTTGCTTCTGTCTCCGATATTAAACCATTTTTCCTAATACTCGTCTCTGTGTTGTTGTTGTTGTTGTTGTTGTTGTTGTTGTCGTGTTCCAGTGGCTGTCTGATGTCGTAATGTTTCACACAACCCCACGTTTCACATCTCTATCTCTCCTTTTCTCTCTCTATCTCTCCTTTTCTCTCTCTATCTCTCCTTTTCTCTCTCTATCTCTCCTTTTCTCTCTCTATCTCTCCTTTTCTCTCTCTATCTCTCCTTTTCTCTCTCTATCTCTCCTTTTCTCTCTCTATCTCTCCCTTTCTCTCTCTATCTCTCCCTTTCTCTCTCTATCTCTCCTTTTCTCTCTCTATCTCTCCTTTTCTCTCTCTATCTCTCCCTTTCTCTCTCTATCTCTCCTTTTCTCTCTCTCTATCTCTCCTTTTCTCTCTCTATCTCTCCTTTTCTCTCTCTATCTCTCCTTTTCTCTCTCTATCTCTCCTTTTCTCTCCCTATCTCTCCTTTTCTCTCTCTATCTCTCCTTTTCTCTCTCTATCTCTCCTTTTCTCTCTCTATCTCTCCTTTTCTCTCTCTATCTCTCCTTTTCTCTCCCTATCTCTCCTTTTCTCTCTCTATCTCTCCTTTTCTCTCTCTATCTCTCCTTTTCTCTCTCGATCTCTCTTTTCTCTCTCTATCTCTCCTTTTCTCTCTCTATCTCTCCTTTTCTCTCTCTATCTCTCCTTTTCTCTCCCTATCTCTCCTTTTCTCTCTCTATCTCTCCTTTTCTCTCTCGATCTCTCTTTTCTCTCTCTATCTCTCCTTTTCTCTCTCTATCTCTCCTTTTCTCTCTCGATCTCTCCTTTTCTCTCTCTATCTCTCCTTTTCTCTCTCTATCTCTCCTTTTCTCTCTCGATCTCTCTTTTCTCTCACTATCTCTCATTTTCTTTCTCGATCTCTCTTTTCTCTCTCAATCTCTCTTTTCCTCTCTGGTGTTTGTTCCTTGTTTTACACATAGTACAGTTGATTTCATCCCCAAGTGACAACTCACTATGGTGTCCTCAGTAAACATGGTACATATACATCAAGGTGTGTCTATGTATATTACTTTGTAGCCCAAGATGATGTGACAGTTCATCACCTTTCGGAAAAAAATTCATTTGTCAATCAAATTTTGTATAACAAAATTCTATGGTGCTCGGGGGCCATGATAATGAAAAACATTTCAACAAGAAATAGCATGACAGGATTTTGTGAGTTGTAGGAACACAAAACTTTTATCTGACCTCATCTCTCTCACAACAATTGAATTATCATAAATCGAGCTCTGTGCCTACCGGCCTTGCTTCATCCTCCAATGTGTCTCTGCCTGACTACCTAATTGGCCGGAAGGTTTCAAAAGAGGGCAGGTCTTTCTGCTGTCCCTGATTAGGAAACGGCTGCTATTGGCCAATGTGAGGGTTCCCTCATCAGGGATTGGCCTGTGCTGTACACTGTTCTGGGCATGGTCTGTCTACTATGTCTGTGTCCAACTCCACTTCTGTACCGTGTCACTACTGCATCTCCTAATATGTAGAGAAATAGGAAAGGAAAGAGTCAAAGCTACACCCTTTAAACATAGATTCCCTATCAATTTGACCAATGACAATGTATCCAATTACAGAATGGTGTGTGTACTTTTATAGAAGGATCTCACACCATGTGTGTCCTGCTACATTTACAGGACCCTTCATTTCTACGCCTCACAACAATTTTGATCTATAAAAATGAGGTCTGGCTGGTGCTGGAGGCAAACAACTGCAACGATTCAGGCTTTTTTTTTTTGCGTCAAGGGATATATTTTTTTCTCAACCAAGCCTATTATGAAATATTGTTTGGTTTTTAGGGAGGACCTACAATAAAACTCATAGCATGAGGATCATAACCGTAGGTAGATTACTATTATCATAATCTCACCTAGAATTTCAGGAAGAGGATCTGTTTTTTTTCTCTCTCTCATGTGGTTATCCATTTTCCGTTTGACAATCCAAAGCCAAAGGAGGTGGGGAAAAGGTATTTAAAAAAAAAACATTTAATGCTTTATCTGTCTGACAGAAAAAGGGGACGCAAGGAAAATTCCTCCAATTCTGCCATGTCAACTTGACGACATTATGAAAGGGCGTAACTGTGGGGTTCTTATTTCCCAATTTACACACGCTCAACCTGGTAAATATCCAAACCTTCACTGAGTAGACCAAACATTAGGAACACCTGCTCTTTCCATGACACTGACCAGGTGAATCCAGTGTTTCACGCTCAACTGTTTCATGTGTGTATCAAGAAGCATTGGAGTCAACATTCGCAAGCATCCTTCAACATTGGCAAGCATCCTTCAACATTCGCAAGCATCCTTCAACATTGGCAAGCACGCTTTTGACACTTTGCAGAGTCCATTTCCTGACAAATAGGGGGAGACGGGTGAAACTCAATAATAGAACTGTGTTTTCACCGGATTTGAGTTCTGCAACCAGGACCGCTGACGCAACTCTACCATCGCATCACCTGCTATCAACAAGGGCCAGTCAGGTAGGTGCACACTCACTATGACCTCTGACCTCACCTGGAGAATACAGCCACATGTCAGGTAAGATCCTCCAACACATAACATCTAAGTAACATGGAAAAGTACTACGTCTAACCAGGTAATCCGCATCACTAAAACTCAAATCAGTCAATCAAACATCAGACTATGCTAATTTCTTCATGACACATGCCGTCAGGGTCACTTGTTTTAAAAAACGTGTATTCAGGCAAGGTACTGTCAAGATAGCAGTAGACACTAGCAAGACTGTTTGAAGGGGTTTTCATAGACTAATAGTAGTGAAATAGAAGGACACTGACAGTTACAAATGATATGCAAGTAATACACTGCACTATGTTTATACAATATAATAGTCTGAGAGAGAACTGTCAGACACAGCAGTGTTTACATCACCGCTACACAGAACCTCTCCATAATTCAAATGTTCAGACACCCTACAGGGATACCGGCACAGCACACACTTCCAACACAACACTGCCACACTCTCCCTCTACCAGACTCCCTATGGGGACAGTAAAAACACTTCCTTCTGTAACTGGGAGGTGTACTTTCCAGACACTTCTACAGAGGAAAAGGAAGAGAGAGAGGGAGAGAAAGAGAACAGGAGACGGGAAAGTGAGAGGGAGAGAGAACACGAGATTGGGAAAGTGAGAGGGAGAGTAAATATACACTGAACAAAAATATAAACGCAACATGTAACAATTTCAAAGATTTTACTGAGTTACAGTTCATAGGAAATTGTATTTGACACATGCGCAGAATACAACAGGTGTAAACCTTACCATGAAATGCTTACTTACAAGCTTTTAACCAACAATGCAGTTCAAGAAATAGAGTTGAGAAAAGTTCAAAAAGTGACACAAGAATATTACATATTAATAACAAGGGTATATACTGGCATGCATAGATATACATACTATGCATGCCAGTCTTTCTTGGATAAGAGTTCAGGAGAGGCTGACTGCATCACTTCTTCGTTTTATAAGAAACATTAATGTGTTAAATCCCAAATTGTTTGCATAGTCAACTTACACACAGCTCTGACACACACACTTATCCCACCAGACATGCCACCGGGGGTCTTTTCATAGTCCCCAAATCCAGAACAAATTCAAGAAAGCGTACAGTATTATATAGAGCCCTTGTTGCATGGAATTTCCTTCCATCTCATGTTGCTCAAATAAACGGCAAACCTGGTTTCAAAAAATAGATTAAGCAACACCTCGCGGCACAACGCCTCTCCCCTATTTGACCTAGATAGTTTGTGTGTATGCATTGATATGTAGGCTACGTGTGCCTTTTTAAAAATGTACTGTATGTAGTTTTGTCCTTGAGCTGTTCTTGTCTAATAATGTTCTGTATTATGTCATTCTGTATTATGTTTCATGTTTTGTGTGGACCTCAGGAAGAGTAGCTGCTGCTTTAGCAACAGCTAATGGGGATCCTAATAAAATACCAAAAATACCAAAATATACAGGGGATTGGTTAGGAGCCCGTAAAAATTGTAGCCATCCAAAATGGCAGCCCATTTCAAGCTTATCTTTCTAAAAACAAACTATGTATTTCAGAAAATTCAGGCAAGTTAGCTGGCAAACTCCTTGATCTTGCGTTGTAGCAGGTTCGCAACATTCACTGGGGACACACATTCTGAAAATGCATTTTTGTACCCCCCAGTTTTATCATTGGAATGTGATACAAAACAACATAACGGTGTGGTTTGGGACCATGCGGATGCCTCTGGGCGGTCGGGTAGGCTGTTAGGAGTGTTAGTGAGTAGCTTCCACAGACAGGTCAGCTCTAGCTTCTAGTTAGATAGCGATAAGAGGCTGCTAGTATTACTATCTAACAGCAGTTGTTTGTATGGACATGTTTTGTAGCCTTTGTTTTGTCACATTTCAGGAGTAAATTAACTTGGCAAGCTTTCGCCAGTTGATGTCCCGTTAGAGAAAGAGCTGGCCAAAAGTTGGTTTACATTACAGTGGCGACCCGTCATTCAGGGCAGGTGGGGCACCATTCTAGAAAAATAATAATATATATATATATATACATACAGTGCCAGTCAAAAGTTTGGACACACCTACTCATTCAAGGGTTTTTCTTTATTTTTTATATTTTACAAGGCAAAGGGTGGCTACTTTGAAGAATCTCAAATATAAAATATATTTTGATTTGTTTAACTCTTTTTTGATTACTACATGATTCCATATGTGTTATTTCATAGTTGTGATGTCTTCACTATTATTCTACAATGTAGAAAATAGTAAAAATAAAGATAATGTCACGTTCGTCGTAAAGGGGAGACCAAAGCGCGGCGTGATTCAAATAAATAATTATTTTATTGAAGGAAGAACACGAAGAACAGTTAAACAAAAACAACGTGACTCTATGACCAACGAGTGCAGACACAGGCAACTTCACATAGACAATAACCCACGAAATACCCAAAGAAGATGGCTGCCTAAATATGGTTCCCAATCAGAGACAAAGATAAACACCTGCCTCTAATTGAGAACCAATCTAGGCAACCATAGACCTACATAAACACCTAGATGGAAACAACCCCATAAATCTACAAAACCCCTAGACAGTACAAAACCCCTAGATGAGACAAAAACACACATACCACCCTCGTCACACCCTGACCTAACCAAAATATATTTTTAAAAAACAAAGAATACTCCGGTCAGGGCGTGACAGATAACCCTTTGAATGAGTAGGTGTGTCCAAACATTTGACTGGTACTGTATATTTACCCAAAAAATATATGGGAGATTGGAAATGATGCAGACAATTACATTGGAAGCCACAATCTATCTGCAATATTAAATCTGATCTACCCATACATTTTTTAAAATAATATTATATATTTTTTTATTTATTAATATGTCCCCCCCACTTCTAAAACCAAACTTTTGCCCCTATGTTGTAGTGTACCCCTTAGGAGATGGGAAAGTGAGAGAGAACAGGCAATAGGAAAGTGAGGGAGAGTGAGTACAGGAGATATGAAAGTGAGGGAGAGTGAGTACAGGAGATGGGAGAGTGAATACAGGAGATAGAAAAGCAGTGGTGTAAAGTACTTAAGTAAAAATACTTTAAAGTACTACTTAAGCAGTTTTGGGGGATATTTATATGTTTGACTACTTTTACTTTACTACATTCCTTAAGAAAATATTGTACTTTTTACTCCATACATTTTCCTTGTCACCCATAAGTACTCGTTACATTTTGAACGCTTAGCAGGACATGAAAATAATCAAATTCACGCACTTATCAACTTAACATCTATGGTCATCCCTACTGCCTCTGATCTGGCGGACTCACTAAACACATGCTTCGTTTGTAAATTGTGTCTGAATGTTGGAGTGTGCCCATTGCTTTCCGCAAATAAAATAAAAACAAGAAAATGGTGCCATCTGGTTTGCTTAATATAAGGAATTTTAAATGATTTATACTTTTACTTTTGATACTGAAGTATATTTTAAACAAAATACTTTTATACTTTTATTCAAGTAGAATTTTACTGGGTGACTTTTACTTGAGTCATTTTCTATTAAGGTATCTTTACATTTACTCAAGTATGATAGTTGGGTACTTTTTCAACCACTGTGGGAAGGTGAGGGAGAGTAACTACAGGAGATGGGCAAGTGAGGGAGAGAACAGGAGATGGGCAAGTGGGAGAGAGAGAGAGAGAGCGGGTGAGAACAGGAGATGGGAAAGTGTTAGAGAGTACAGGAGATAGGAAAGTGTGTGAGAGAGAGTACAGGAGATGGGAAAGTGTGTGAGAGAGAGTACAGGAGATAGGAAAGTGTGAGAGAGAACAAGAGATGGGAAAGTGTGAGAGAGTACAGGAGATGGGAAAGTGTGAGATTGAGAACAGGAGATGGGCAAGTGTTAGAGAGTACAGGAGATGGGAAAGTATGTGAGAGAGAGTACAGGAGATAGAAAAGTGTGAGAGCGTACAGGAGATGGTAAAGTGTGAGAGAGTACAGGAGATGGGAAAGTGTGAGAGCGTACAGGAGATAGGAAAGTGTGAGAGCGTACAGGAGATAGGAAAGTGTGAGAGAGTACAGGAGATGGTAAAGTGTGAGAGAGTACAGGAGATGGTAAAGTGTGAGAGCGTACAGGAGATAGGAAAGTGTGAGAGCGTACAGGAGATAGGAAAGTGTGAGAGAGAACAGGAGATAGGAAAGTGTGAGAGCGTACAGGAGATAGGAAAGTGTGAGAGAGTACAGGAGATGGTAAAGTGTGAGAGAGTACAGGAGATGGTAAAGTGTGAGAGCGTACAGGAGATAGGAAAGTGTGAGAGCGTACAGGAGATAGGAAAGTGTGAGAGCGTACAGGAGATAGGAAAGTGTGAGAGCGTACAGGAGATAGGAAAGTGTGAGAGAGTACAGGAGATGGTAAAGTGTGAGAGAGTACAGGAGATGGTAAAGTGTGAGAGCGTACAGGAGATAGGAAAGTGTGAGAGCGTACAGGAGATAGGAAAGTGTGAGAGAGAACAGGAGATGGTAAAGTGTGAGAGAGTACAGGAGATGGTAAAGTGTGAGAGAGTACAGGAGATGGTAAAGTGTGAGAGAGTACAGGAGATGGTAAAGTGTGAGAGCGTACAGGAGATGGTAAAGTGTGAGAGAGTACAGGAGATGGGAAAGTGTGAGAGCGTACAGGAGATAGGAAAGTGTGAGAGAGTACAGGAGATGGTAAAGTGTGAGAGCGTACAGGAGATAGGAAAGTGTGAGAGAGTACAGGAGATGGTAAAGTGTGAGAGAGTACAGGAGATGGTAAAGTGTGAGAGAGTACAGGAGATGGTAAAGTGTGAGAGAGTACAGGAGATAGGAAAGTGTGAGAGAGTACAGGAGATGGTAAAGTGTGAGAGCGTACAGGAGATAGGAAAGTGTGAGAGAGTACAGGAGATAGGAAAGTGTGAGAGAGTACAGGAGATGGTAAAGAGTGAAAGAGTACAGGAGATGGTAAAGTGTGAGAGAGTACAGGAGATGGTAAAGTGTGAGAGAGTACAGGAGATAGGAAAGTGTGAGAGAGTACAGGAGATAGGAAAGTGTGAGAGAATACAGGAGATGGTAAAGTGTGAGAGAGAACAGGAGATGGTAAAGTGTGAGAGAGTACAGGAGATAGGAAAGTGTGAGAGAGTACAGGAGATGGTAAAGTGTGAGAGCGTACAGGAGATAGGAAAGTGTGAGAGAGTACAGGAGATAGGAAAGTGTGAGAGAGTACAGGAGATAGGAAAGTGTGAGAGAGTACAGGAGATAGGAAAGTGTGAGAGAGTACAAGAGATGGTAAAGTGTGAGAGCGTACAGGAGATGGGAAAGTGTGAGAGAGAACAGGAGATGGGAAAGTGTGAGAGAGAACAGGAGATAGGAAGAGGATTGTTTGATGAGCCTAATGAAGATTAATCACCCAGAGAGGAAGCTGTTGCCCCCCACCTCCTAGCAGAGATACAGGAAACTCATCTAATCTATCAAAGTGCTCATATTACAGCTGAGGTTTGTCGACAGGCGGTACGCAGACACTCCAAACAGATTGAGGTTGGTGCTGCAAACAGACAGAGACATCCCAGTCCCACTGGCCGTAAAGGGAGGTGACACTTTAAAAGTGGCCAATATGCTTCTCTAATTATCCTTATATAAATGATTGACACTAATGTCTAAGGACATTGCAACAGACACGGGTGCATCTACATCATGGGAGCCAAAGGGTGTCACTGGCAGAGCCCAGAAGACCACAGTAAGATCTACAAGGGATCTACTACTGGTAGGTTAATCTCCCCAACTCACAATGTCAGTGGCTCTGGGGTTGAGACCTTGTCTTGCAACCTAGAGGTCATAGGTTCAAATCTTATATCTGGCACTTCTGTCGAAAATTCTCCATCTCTCAATGTCAAATATATAAAGAGAAGAGGCAAAAGTGTGATGAGTCAGTGGCTCTGGGGATAAAGATCTACTTCGAAGCTAAGGGTTTGGGGTTCAAGTCTCATCACCTGTGCTTTTGATTACATTTCTGCACCTATCAATGCCACAGCGTAAGGATCTTGCCACCTAAGCACAGGGTTGTAGGTTTGAAACCTAGGTGCCAACTCCTGAGCATGGTTGCCTACTGAGGACTCTGCTGGTCAGTGAGTCAGAGCCACTTTGGGAGCTGCTGCCACACAAAGTGGCGTTGGCTGTAAAGGCAGAGGGGGGGAATTCCTGGGGTTCCTGCGTTTCCAGACAATAGGTTACCTTTTCTCCATAACCACTGCACTTTGCTGGAGAGGGGATCCCAGGTATTCATCCTCATGAATTCTAACAGCCTTCCAACTATCCCAGAGCGTCAACACGACCAGGTGATGAGCCAGGGATCAAACCTGCAACCCTGCGCTTCAGAGGAGAGAACCTTAACACAGAGCCACCGGCTCTTTCACACTCTGAATGTGAAGAAATACACACAAGCTAAGGATTGAACCCACAGCCACAGATTCCTCCACATATCTGTGTATTTCAGGTGGAAAGCACCGCTGCAGAATTACATAACAGAAACCATATTCCAGGTCTGCATAGTAGATACAACTTCAATATAAGACAGTTACACACTAGCTGCCACTGCCATTACAGGAGACAAGTTGAGAAAGTAGGCAACTCATGACCTCTGGTGGACACGGTGGGAGTCATTCCAGAGAGCTCCACTAGTTCTGACTGAACTCTCCCCCTCTTCACCTTCCACAACACCTAAAGCCACGAAACAATAACGTAGCCCTCAATTCAATCAGGTCGAGCATTAACCTGCACTGGCTGACATCCACATAGAGGATGTTTGAAGGTGTAACTGCGGTAGGAGATGACAAATCTTGTGCGGCACCAACCACTCCCTTCCTTATTATCCCAACTGCATTAGCAGTTCAAAACGGTACTAGAAAGTGTAGGCTCTATCGATGCTAGAAATAATTACAGGAAGTCAAGTGTTTCCCCTATACGTGTCTATGGGAAAAACTATACCAGACTAATCGAGGTGTAGACAATAGAACATCGCGCATTGACATGTTTGAACTTGTAACGCGGCTGCATGAACTTCTAACGCGGCTGCATGAACTTCTAACGCGGCTGCATGAACTTCTAACGCGGCTGCATGGAATTTGTCAGATATAAGGTTGGGTGTGGTTTCATTGCATCCAATGGCAGTGTCCGCGATAAAGTAACACAAGGAGCCACTTGTGGATCTCTAACGCGGTTCCACCTCCGGCACCGTTAAAATTACCGCTATGTGGATGTCGGCTAGCGCAGATCTTTTAGAATCTAGCCCAAGGTTTGAATCGAGCCAGGGCAGCAGTTTCAAATAAAAATAGTTCCCTGAACATTAACTTAACCATGGTATGGTTGATTGAAATCCCATGTCCAACTCTAAAGTCAAACTTCAGAAACTCCCCATCACTATAAGGAAGAGGACAGGATGGCCACACAGAGAGGGTTTGAAGGAGGGGTGTCCTCTGCATCACCATATTTAGGTTGCAGGTTCAAGAGCATCCAAAGAAAGTATGAGCAAAACAAGAATTCCTTATCTAGAATACAATCTCCACTTTGGTTTAGCAAACAAAGACTTGAGGTTTAATTCTATATGTGGGCATCACCACCGCTGTTCTAGACTGGTGGAAGTGTCGCCGCCGTGTCGGCTCTCCACAGTCGACTGGGCGGTGATCTGCAGGGTTCAGTCCCCGAAGTCTCCCCCTTTCCTTCAGAACTGAGCTGTTCTCGACCCAACCAAACAGCCATGGAGATACGTCACTCGCTGTGGAATTCGGAGAAAGCATACTCTGGCAACGGGAGATGTTGAGCCTGGACCTGACACAGACCAGAAACAACTTTGCCACCCTGGATCCAGAGGTTCCGGTGCCTTCTTCCTTGGGGGCTTCCCATTCAAGATCGGATCTGGAGGTACCTGTGTCTTCGTCCTCTGTTCTGTCTCGCTCTCCGGTGGCTTCTACCTCGGGTTCAGATCCTGGGAGCTCCCACCTTCATCAGGCCGTGAAGCTGCCTGAGAGACCGGCCCATTCAACATCACCAGCTGTCATCATAGGCAGCTCTATGGTGAGAAACATCTCGGTACCCAAGGCAAAAACCCTGTGCTACCCAGGAGCACGAGTACAGGACATAACAAGGCTGCTTCCGACTGTTCTACCACAGATGCCGGAGGCTGACACTGTCGTAGTCCATGTGGGGTCAAACAACATCAGGAGGGCTAGCTCGGAACATCTGAGAATGGATTGTAAAGAACTGATTTTAGCATTAAAAGACTCCAAAAAACGGCCAATCATTTCAAGTCCAGTACCATCATTTGGCCGCGGGTGTGAAAGATTCAGCAGGCTACTGGCATTACACATCTGGCTAAAAGATCACTGTAGCTCTGCTGGAGTCACTTTTATAGAAAACTTTGACACCTTCTGGAAACAGAAGATACTCTACAGGAGTGACGGGAGTCCCATCCAAATCATCTTGGCTCCTGGACTCTGTCCACGCATTTCAAGGCTGCGTTGAAACAATGACGTATCAATGACCCGAGACCAGCTCAGTTAATCCCTACCATTGTGACAATGCGTCATCATAATGCTGCATCAAAAGTACATTATCCCAGGGGCGTTGGCAGACACAATGTAAGTCACTTCATTTATGTCCCCCTAACTGCCCTGAATACCTCTGTTGATCCTACAGCTATTGTATGTAGTAATCATGAGCCTATGAACCATATTTACACTGTTAGCACTGAAGCGGTGTGCCCTAGTAGGAAGACCTCTTTGTGCAGCTCACCCTGCACTACCAGCTTCAATATTTATATTATTGTTTATAAATAACATGAGCAAGTCTACTTCTGATAAGCTTTGCAATAAAAACAATCAAGCAACCCAGCAAAGAGGTAAAAAATAGCCCAAATGAACATATGCAGCCTGAGAAACAAGGTCCGTGAAGTTAATAACTTGCTTGTAACAGATGACATTCATACTCTCTGAAAGGCACTTAGATAATACTTTTGAGGATACAGTGGTAGCAATACATGGTTATAACATCTACCGAAAAGACAGAAATGCCAACGGAGGCGGTGTTGCGGTCTATATTCAGAACCACATTCCTGTAAAGCTTAGAGACGATCTAATGTTAAATACTGTTGAAGTGATATGGCTACAGGTTCATCTGCCTCACCTAAAGCCCATTCTTGTGGGAAGCTGCTATACACCACCAACTGCTAACAGACTGTATCTGGATAATATGTGTGAAATGCTTGATAATGTATGTGATATCAACAGAGAAGTCTATTTTCTGGGTGATTTAAATATTGACTGGCTCTCATCAAGCTGCCCACTCAAGAAAAAGCTTCAAACTGTAACCAGTGCCTGCAACCTGGTTCAGGTTGTCAGTCAACCTACCAGGGTAGTTACAAACAGCACAGGAATGAAATCATCAACATGTATTGGTCACATCTTTACTAATGCTGCAGAACATTGTAGTGATCACAATATAATAGCCATATCTAGGAAAACCAAAGTTCCAAAGGCTGGGCCTAATATAGTGTATAAGAGGTCAAACAATAGGTTTTGTACTGATTCATATGTTGAGGATGTAAAGAATATTTGCTGGTCTGTGGTGTGTAATGAGGAGCAACCAGACGCTACACTTGGCACATTTATGAAATTGCTTATTCCAGTTACTAATAAACACGCACCCATTAAGAAAATGACTGTAAAAACTTTAATCCCTGTGGATTGATGAGGAATTGAAAAATTGGTTGAGATGAATGAGGCAAAAGGTAAAAATGTAGTACAAATTGAGAAATCATGTGACTAAACTAAATAAAAAGAAAAACAAACTATACTATGAAACAAAGATAAATGATATAAAGAATGATAGTAAAAAGCTTTGGAGCACCTTAAATTATATTTTGGGGAAAAAAGCCAACTCGGCTCCATCATTCATTAAATCAGATGGCTCATTCATCACAAAACCCACTGATATTGCCAACTACTTTAATGACTTTTTCATTGGCAAGATAAGCAAACTTAGGGATGACATGCCAGCAACAAACTCTGAAACTACACATCCAAGTATATCTGGCCAAATTATGAAAGACAAGAATTGTACTTTTGAATTACGTTAAGTCTGTGTGGAAGAGGTGAAATGTTTTGTTGTTGTCTATCAACAATGACAAGCCACCGGGGTCTGACAATATGGATGGAAAATTACTGAGGATAATAGCGGACGATATTGCCACTCCTATTTGCCACATCTTCAATTTAAGCCTACTAGAGAGCGTGTGCCCTCAGTCCTGGAGGGAAGCAAAAGTAATTCTGCTATCTAAGAATAGTAAAAGCCTCCTTTACTTGCTCAAATAGCCGACCAATCAGACTGTTACCAACCCTTAGTACATTTCTGGAAAAAATGGTGTTTGATACAATGCTATTTGACAGTAAACAAATTGACAACAGACTTTCAGCACGCTTATAGGGAAGGACACTCAACAAGCACAGCACTTACACAAATGACAGATTATTGGCTGAGAGAAATTGATGATAAAATGATTGTGGGTGTCACGCCCTGATCTGTTTCACCTGTTCCTGTGATTGTCTCCACCCCCTCCAGGTGTCGCTTATTTTCCCCAGTGTATTCATCCCTTTGTTTCCTGTCTCTCTTTGCCAGTTCGTCTTGTATGTTAGTCAAGTCAACCAGCGTGTTTTTCCCGTACTCCTTTTGCTATTCTCTTTTTGACAGTCTTCCCGGTTTTGACTCATGCATGACTCTGGACTACTTTCCTGCCTGCCCTGACCTTGATTCTGCCTGCCCGTCGGTACCTTTTGGACTCTGAACTGGTTTTGACCCTTTTTCCTGTCCACGACCATCCTCTTGCCTTCCCTTATTGGATTAATAAATATTGTAAGGCTCCAACCATCTGCCTCCTGTCTCTGCATCTGGGTCTCACCTTCTGTCATGATAGTGGGGGCTGTCTTGTTAGACTTCAGCGCAGCTATACTGCGGATAAAGAGTTGTCTAACAGAACACAGAGGGTGTTCTTTAATGGAAGCATCTCAAACATAATCCAGGTAGAATCAGGAATTCCCCAGGGTAGCTTTTTAGGCCCCTTGCTTTTTTCAATCTTTACTAATGACATGGAACTGGCTTTGAGTAAGTCCAGTGTGCTTATGTATGCGGATGACTCAACACTATACAAGTCAGCTACTACAGCGACTGAAATGACCCCAACACTTAACAAAGCGCTGCTCTGCCTTAACAAGGCCCTAGTTTTATCGCACCACAAAGAGGGACTTGGGAAAATTACAATTGGCTCAGAACAGGGCAGCACAGCTGGCCTTTAAAAGTACATGGAGAGCTAACATTAATGACATGCATGTCATTAATCTCTCACGGCTCAAAGTGGAAGAGAGATTGACTTCATCGTTGCTTGTTTTTTCGAAGAGGAGTTGACAAACAAGCTGAATGCACCAAGCTGTCTGTTTAAAATACTAGCAGACAGCTCGGACACTCCTGCATACCCCACAAGACATGCCACCAGACAGACAGACAGTCCCCAAGTCCAGAACAGACTATGGAAGGCGCACAGTACTACATAGAGCCATGACTACATGGAATTCTATTAACTGATGCAGGTAACTGATGCAAGTAGTGTAATCAGATTTAAAAAGCGTAAAAAATACACCTTATGGAACAACGGGGACTGTGAAGAAGCACACACAAAGGTACAGACATGCATACGCACACATTGTGATGTTGTTGTATGGTGGAATTGAACATTTTGTGTTGTGGATATGTGGTAGGGATGTTATATGATGTACTGTTTTATCTTTAGCTCATTCAGTACAAACATAGTTCACTGTTTCATCTGTTTTATGTGTAATGTGGGTGCTTTGGTGTGTTTGGACCCCAGGAAGAGAAGCTCCTGCTTTGGCAGCAGCTAATGTGGATCCCTAATAAATGCAAATACAAAATACAAAGGAAGGCCTACTTTTGTTTTCTCATAGTACTTGAAACAAACTTTGTAATAACCAAATAGACACTGGATGTTTTGGAGCAAAAATATTTATTCAATATATGTAGAGTTAATATCCAAAACTTACATTTTCAGAAATGCTCCCAAAATGACTTACTATTTGATTTATACAGTACTCTGCTGCCATCTGGTGACTATGAAGAAACATGCATCTGGAACATGTTTTTATTTCCATTAGTCTGATCTGAACAGTCTCATAAAAACATATGATGCTGTTAAACTTTATGCACCACTAAATAAGTATTTTCCTTCAAATAACAAAAGGTCACAGTAAGTGCTTACTTTAGCTTGTGCATGAATTGTAAAAGGTAAACCATTAAGGTTATGAGGTGGTTAGAGCCCATAAATGTGATCCACTATTACACGATTCCTATTGAAGCTTGGGTGTGTTGTTTGTTTACCTCTCCTGCTTGTTCCTATGCAGGCTCTCCAGTATGGGAAGCATCCTGGGCTCCTCGTGGGTGTTTGATTCCTGGTCCACACCCAGAGAACCCCTGTGTATCTGTGGGTCCACAGTCACCAACATGAAGGAGGATCATTAGGATGGAGACTGCCTCCACTTCTCCCCTGCTGGGATAGACATATTTGTCTTGATTTCTGAGGGCTGTACTTAAATGTCCTCCAGGACTGTAATAAAATGATTCAATAATTTCCGCAAACAAAAACTGTACACAAAGCGAAAACAATCTACTAGTATCCCTCTGTGTATCAGTCAGGCAGCATACTGTGCAGTTTATTTGAGTAGTTACTCTTGTTGGGGCAGACTTGGTTTGCAGACACCGCTGCCACAATCACAGTCCTAATAGGCCATTAAATTAACACACACAGCGGGTGAACTGTGGGAGTGTGACACTCTCCCCAATGCCTTAACCTCGTTAGGTGTGACATTAATATAAGTGATGGGACATAAAGTGTGACACTAACAAGGTGAGCGAGACAGAGTTTCTAACTGGGAGAGATAGATAAGAGATTGCACTGCTTTCAACAGATTACCACCTGTGACTCAAGACTCCTAAACTAGCTAACTGTTCCCAAAAGAACACGGTGGTCTCTAATCTCTTCTGTAAAGGGTTATTGACCCCTGACGCTGGTGAAATAGTTTAATTTGTTTGTTTGTGACTTCTCTACAGCACTCCTAGTTTGCTTTGTAATTGAATGAGGCTGCGTGCGGTTCATTGTCTGCCATAATGTGTGTTCAACAACAAGTGACAAACACATAAATGCATACATTGCTTGACTAAATTGTTGTGACTGTTTCGGAATAGAATCTAGACGTTTGAAACCCATTAAAAGGTAATAAACATCAAACCCTGCTACAGTTTACCCTGTGTATTGTGTCTAGTCTCTTTATATAGTAACCTCAAAACAAACACGTCAATGTGTAGACATTGCTAGTGACTTGTAGTGAAATCTCAGAACGATTTATTCTCATTTGAAGTCAGCCAAGGAGGCACAGGCCCCAGTTAGCATAACCTTTAAGCAGTCTCTATGTTCTTCCAATAAGACTCTCAAAGGTAAATACTCTACCGCACTGCGCTGCACACATTATACACCATCTTTGTTTCACAACGCCTCTGTTAGAAGAGGGCCACACATCACTAGGAAGCACAAGTAACAGAGTTAAGAACGTACCGTAAACTCCCTCCACAGCTAGCTAGAAATGTCGCCGATGGAGCTTTCGAATTAGATATTTTTGCATAGCAGAAACGGTTGGTACGTTGTCAAAGAGGGCAGTCGTGTGTTTGCGAGCATAGAATCACTGGTTCAAGCCTGGTATGGGGACAGGGACAGTGGAGGAAAGCAAAAATGTTAGCAGCGCACTGATGTCCGTTTCATACACACACAACAGAGCCAAACAGATTTTTATACTAAGACTACGACCCACACCGGGGCTGGTATAATATTAGACATCCAGTCCAGTATCTAGATGTGTCATAGAAAGAGAGTATCTGATATCATGCCTGTTTTAAAAAGTGGGTACTGTAGATAATGTTCCTGGAAACTGGCAGACATAAAATGACTTTCAGGATGAACGGGTTCTGTAGAATACAATATGTGCCCATCCCCACTATCTGTGTATAAAAGCTTATCACTGTTCTGCAAACACAACTGCTTTGTTTGTTCCCAAGGTCCTTAGTCATGGGCTATTGGTAATGTGCAGTTTTGCAAAACCTTCAGATCATATGGATAGGTTCAGGCCATGTTATAACATTGTTTTAACATTCTATTTGTACCTTGTTATAAATTGTTATAAGTTGATAATGTATTGATCAGATAATAAGTGCCTATTCAGGCTGACTTGGTTGTGCATACAAGCAGTTTCCTCTCCCTCAGTGGGATCACTGGTATGTAAACACTATACAGTATAGATAGAGAATATCCTATCTCAGTGGACTGACTGAGTTTTGTGTGAAACAGTCCAGCCAAGCATAGTACAGTGGATACTTCACACTAAGAACAAATAGAGGTTGGTTTGTCTTGTTGATGGCCCGCTAAGATAAGAAGAGCAGTATCACTTTGCAGAATATACACTTTAGTAGTAATAACAGTGATCTTCAGCATTCAATAACAAATACAAGGGTTAAGGCTATGAGTTGCTGGTCACAAATAATAACAGAATAGCAGAATACATTTTGTGTAATATATATATATATATATATATATATATATATATATATATATATATATATATATATATATATATATATATATATATATTAAGTAGCATATTCTAAATAACCTATAAAATACTTTCAGGCCACCTGATGCTTTCACTTGAAATGTATGATATGAGAACGCTGAGAAAGTTATTTTAATATTTAATATCAATATCAATATCATGAATTTATACTCTACCAGGTTTATTAACAGGCTATTAGCAAGACTCGTGCGCAGTACTTTTCATTATGCCTATGAAGACTATGAGACTACTTTTCCTTTGTTGGTAAGTGTTTGTCTTAACAATTAAAAAGGTGCAAGTGACAACTAGTGATATTTTACTATTCGCCACCTATGTGCCGCAACCTCGTTTCGGATCCAACATGGCGGGTGAGATAAGCCTGTCGTGCGGCGCATTGCTACCTGGAGTGGGATCGATTGCACATCGCCCTGCAGGGGTTCCATAGTGAGTTTGAGAAGTGTTCTGTTCTGGGAGAGCGCTGACTTCCTGGTACGGGACAATGGACATGTTTTACTCTAGTTTGGCTGGGAAAACACACGCAGCGATGTGATCAAGACGGACACGTCGAGTTAGAACAAGGTAAACCTGTCCTTCCGATTTTCAAAATGTTCTGGGAAATATAATTGATCAACTTCCCCGATATGGATGTCAGTGTACTACTGTTGGCTAAACGCTAGCAAGCGGACTGCGGCTTTGAAAGTGGCATACGTGATGGGAACCAGGGGCACGTGTTTGTGCAGTGTTGTCCGCATTGAACGACTCGGTATGCGGGATTATTCCAGTGTTTTGTTTACAATCGGGAATATGGTTTAATAGCTCCAAACTTTGTTCTTGTGTATATTCATCGAGGCCTACCTAGCCAAACCCCCGGACGGCCTCTTGCAGCAGAGTCGATGTTGGTAGACTGCAGAAACACTAATCAAGCTCTCCCATTGGTCACAGACCTGCATTTCGCGGATCTGGTTGGCTTGGCTTTCCTTTCACTCATTTGACGTTTGTGGAGATTTCAACGTTTCTCCTGTAGTCTAATTGATTTAAGGGGATCAATTGTAGAATTAAACGATTTGAATAAGAGTTATTGAATGGTATTTTGCACGTGTGGCTGTGTTGAGTAAATAAGGCGATCCATGTTTCTTTACCACGTCTGGGACTATAGGCTACTGTAGTAGCGATGAGCTGCATGGGAGAATGGGTATAGTAACGTAGTTACCTTTTGTAGCAGTGCCTCAATCCTATCCCGTTTCGGGATAATGCGGCTTAACACATTCTTGGCTTTACGGCTCGCCCGAAAAAACTGCGTTGGGGATAGTTTGTAGCTATGCCACAAAGAGCGAACATTGAACTCACAAACCGATACATTGTATTACAAATGCCACCCACGAATGAAAGTTTCCTGCCTGGCTTCTACCCAGAAGCATGAGAGCAGATCACACAAACAAATCATGTTTACAGTATCATACAGCAAGGCAATCAGCTATAGCCTACTGGCCTGTTTGTGACAGGTAGTGGACGTTATGATATCTGGGAGAGAATATATTCGCGTTATCAGCTATTGTGCTCCATTGTATCACTGTGCGGAACTGGCAGCGTTGTTGCTGAGTATCGCATTTCTCGTGCAGTGGCTCACGAGCCCTCCCCATCGTGTCTCTTGCCGCCGAATGGCCTGGACGATGAGGAATGGATGTGTTTACCTGTCACAGCCTCCTGCACCAAAGAAAGATACGCCATTTGCTGACAGATGCATCGTTTAAAGCCTTTTAAAAAAAAATTAGCAATGAGTTATGTCGTGCTGCGGTTTCACATGCCACCCATAGGTAGGCTATGCCAATCACCCTAGTGAGTATACAAATTCTACGCGTTGGAATTAGCCTGGAATTATCTGCATTAACAAACGCAACCTGGACTCAGGGGTAGACGTAACATAGTTCATGTGAATCTCCCTCCATTTAATATATGTTATGTTTTGTTTGGTATTAGATGTGACAAATGGGGAAACCATTCACGTTTAAACAGCTGTTTTCTTTCTCGGTTTTCCATTCAAATAATACGAAATTCATTAAAGTCCATGTGAATTCACATTGCAGATGGTCTACAATCAGGCTTACTGCGGTGAGAGAAAATTGTATAATTTATGCTGCTGGTGCCCTTTTTTCATGAGTGCCGCATGTATCTTGTCGTCATCCAATCACAAGTCATCAAACTGGTACTAGGCTACAGTCACAGAGCTAGACCCTCCCTATGGCAAGTTATTAGGAGATACACTGCATGGCCAAAAGTATGTGGACACCTGCTTGCTGTACATCTCATTCCAAAATCATGGGCATTAATATGGAGTTCCAATTCATCCCAAAGGTGTTCAATGGGGTTGAGGTCAGGGCTCTGTGCAGGCCAGTCAAGTTCTTCCACACCGATCTTGATTAACCACTTCTGTATGGACATTGCTTTGTGTACAGGGACATCATTATGCTGAAACAGGAAAGGGCCTTCCCCAAACTGTTGCCACAAAGTTGGAAGCACAGAATTGTCAAGAATGGCATAGTATGCTTTAGCGTTAAGATTTCCCTTCACTGGAACTAAGGGGCCTAGCCCGAACCATTAAAAACATCCCCAGACCATTATTCCTCCTCCACCAAACTTGACAGTTTGCACTATGCATTCGGGCAGGTAGCGTTCTCCTGGCATCCCCCAAAACCAGATTAGTCCGTCTGTCTGCTAGAATGTAAGTGTCATTCATCACTCTAGAGAATGCGTTTCCACTGCGCCGGAGCTTTACACCACTCCAGCCAATGCTTGGCATTGCGCATGGTGATCTTAGGCTTGTGTGCGGCTGCTCAGCCATGGAAACCCTTTTCATGAAGCCTCCGACGAACAGTTATTGTGCTGACGTTGCTTCGAGAGGCAGTTTGGAACTCTGTTGTGAGTGTTGCATCCAAGGACAGACCATTTATACGTGCTTCAGCACTCGGCTGTCCCGTTCTGAGCTTGTGTAGCCTACCACTTACAGGTGACTGGGGCAGCTCTAGTAGGGCAGAAATGTAATGAACTGACTTGTTGGAAAGGTGCCAATGCTTGACTATGGAGAGTGCATGGATTTGTGCTCAATCTTATACACCTGTCTACAACGGGTGTGACTGAAATAGCTGAATCCACTAAGTTGAATGGGGGTCCACATACTTTTGCCCATGTAGTTGAACTATAGGCTAATCAATGTAAGATGGAATTAAAATGACAGAACTAAAAGTTAAATGATAAGGACCAGCTACACCAAGAGCCAACAGGTAAGCTATAATGAATCATCTGAATGGAGCTGTTATTTACTGCCGGTTTCGGAAGGTGAGTTATGTAGTCTCAATTAGCCTAGCTAACGTTAGCTAGCTTAACCAACGTCTCTGTTTGATGCAGTCAAAACAGGTACTATGTAATCAAATGAGATGATAAATCACTAGCAATAAGTGAGTCTACCAGCGCGAGTCGATCTGGTTGCTATCTTTCTTCTCTCTTCCTGCTCCCCTAGCCACAAACATTTGAGCTGCTGCTCTGCTTCGAGCCTCTCGCTCTTCCTCATGCGCTACAGCTCCTGTTAATAAAGTAGCAAACATTTATTTTTCTCCCAACATTACAGCATTGTTGCATTATGTATTTGTTAAATTAAATTATTTTCCCTTCATGATGATGATCACTGTGATTTTAATTTTGTGAAGAAAAAATGTTTTTCAGTAAGGGATTTCTTTCTGAAAGTTAGGATCCCAATTTGGTTTACATTTTTTTATGTTTAAATGTTCACACCCCTAAATGGTATGTATTAATTTGTGGATGTCCATCATCTATTTCGTATGCTATGTTACGAATTGCAATTTGTACGCTATGTTATGAATTGCAATTTGTACGCTATTATGAATTGCAAATTGTACGCTATGTTATGAATTGCAATTTGTACGCTATTATGAATTGCAAATTGTACGCTATGTTATGAATTGCAATTTGTACGCTATGTTATGAATTGCAATTTGTACGCTATGTTATGAATTGCAATTCGTACTCTATGTTACGAATTTGCAATATGTTATTATATGTTACAAATCTCAATTCGTTGTGGCTAACGTTGGCTAGATGGGCTAACGCTATCTCTAGCTAGGTTACTAACGGTAACTAGGCTAGGGTTAGGGAAACTGTTAGCCAACCTGTTAAGAAGTTGTAAAATAACTAAAAATCTTAAGTATTTTCTAAAATGCTGAATTTGTCCATGATGAGATTCAAACACTCAACCTTTTGGTTGCTTGACGTTCACATTATACGCCCACCCAACCAACTACACTCCTTTAATTTTAGCCTTAAGTAATCTTCTGTCATATGTAATCATACAAAATGTTAAATATCATACTCATTTGAGTTTCCCGGATTTACTTTGATTTATTATGTTACGTCTTGTCTGAGACCAGGCCACTGCTTACCTTTTACTGCCCTTCATAAAATTAAAACCCAAGTGTCCACACAGATAGCTGTGAATAGGCATGCTGATGAAGGGCATTAAATATTAAGCAGTGGGAGTTGGAGCTATGGAAAGTATTGTTTGTTGGTGCAGACAATTCCAGGCATAGATGATGAAGTTGTGGCTCATGGTGAGTTGTTTATTATCGATACAACTCTGTGCTGGAGTCCATTAATATTGATGGGCAAAGCATCCAGATGTAGCCATTTAGCGAGCTTAATTATCCTAGCTACCTGTAAAGCAAATGCAAATTGGACTCTAAAAGTGTATTTCCCCCTATTTATACCAACATTTCCCACCCTTCCCAAATGAATCTAGGTAGTAGCCACTTCACACACAGTTAGACCTATAGACAGAATATTGAGTAGTTACACAAGAAAGAAAGAGCTCATACCTGCCCTGCACCACCTGTAGAGCTCGGCTTATTTGTTGCAACAGGTGATTTGGACTGG
The DNA here is from genome assembly GCF_013265735.2 of Oncorhynchus mykiss. NCBI lineage: Eukaryota > Metazoa > Chordata > Actinopteri > Salmoniformes > Salmonidae > Oncorhynchus > Oncorhynchus mykiss. The sequence continues at coordinate 24,853,350 of NC_048585.1, read as the reverse complement.
ATAGGAAAGTAGGCCTATACGGCTATAACTTTTCTATCTCAACCGCTTTAATTGGTCGAATTATCAAGAGTTATGTTGTCAAAACACAATTTTAAAGCTGTACATTCACGTTTGCACAATGACTGTGGTAAGTTTATGTTGAATCGAAAAAGAGAACTCCGTCACCCCCCCTTTCCAATATTAGAATCGTCCTGATAAAAGAAAAGTATGTGAATGAATCATCACCAGTGTTGCATCCTATTTATGTCCATTCATTAATGTGGTACTACTGAGCCTATTATCTACTACTGCATAGAATACCATAGTTTACAGAATCAAAAAACAACAACTTTTTATTTTTTTATCAAGTTCAATTTAAAATACCCCCAGTGCCATTTCAAACATGTTTCCTTATTTCACAGTTCTTGGACAATGCTAAGGATCTCTGTCTTTCTGCCCTGATACCCTGACAGTGAGGAAACAGAGCAGCCGGCAGTAGTCAGGCAAGAGTTAGCAGCCACAAATAATCTCATCTGCCCCTCTCTGTTTTATACACACACACACACACACTTTTCCACATGGGCTCTGTACACAGTTGGCACAAAGAGCAGTCGTGCCTCTTGTAATGCCTCTCCACAGAGTGTAGAGAACTAGTGTGTAGATGTCTGTTTGTAATGAAAGAGCAGTCTGTTTGTCCGTCTGGGCAGTGTCTTGTGTGAGTTGGAGGGGTTTCTTTGACTGCCTCAAAAGCTGGTCCCGGCTGAGCTTCCGTAGCATAGCAACCAGGCCTTTGCTATGGGTTCTCTCTCTAATAAAAAACACAGTCTGAAAAATGGTGCTGTGGGCACTGAGTGGGTGGAGGATTCGGTTTCTCCACTTCCCCACACAGAAAACACTGCCAGAGACAAAATGCCCTTTATATGTGACCTTAACTGTGCGTGTGTGTGATCAAACGGGTCAGCCCACACTGATAATAGTTAAATAGATTACAATAATTTACACACACATCCTGCCTCTCAAACACACACACCACATGTTTGAGAGGGTATAGTGTTATTACATTCCCCTTCTCCTCTCCAGGCGCTGGCAGAGCTCCACGTGCCAGTCTCTGGTGGGTGCTTATGCCCGCTGGCACATTGGTCTGCTTTCTCTCTGCCTGGCCTTGGAGTGGCCAGCCCACACACAGCACACCAGATGTTGGTGCAACCTCAGCCAAGCTCTGTGTGAGTGTGTGTGTGTGAGTGTGTGTGTGTGTGTGTGCGTGTGCAAGTGTTTGGCAGCCTCCGTTGCGTGTACGCATGGATGCTGCTTTGGCAGTACCTGACGCTCTCATTTCTGCCAGGGTACCCCTCAGTCCTTGGAGAAGGAAGAGAGGTCCATCCACTGATCACTACACCCCACCCCTGCCCCTAGCCCATCTCTCTCACTCTGCCTTGGGCCAATGTTCCTTTATGCCTGACCTTCTCAGCTTTGGAGAGAGATACTACTAACTCCATAATAATACAGAGTTGTGTCTATTTTAATAGGGCTTTGAGGTCCCTCTGCCTCCTCAATCTTCCTGTAACATTACTGGTGATTAGCTGTTCAGTAATGCTGCGGTTGATTGGCTGGCTGTAGACCTGGGTCAGGGCAGAGGTGAACATATTGTCTGGTTTCCCTTATCCCAGTTCACCGCCTTAAAGCTAAGACTCTCAGCCCACACTCAGGCCTGAGTCCAACCTATTAACCCATTGTTTTCCTTAGCTAGGTCTTTGCTGACTGAATCACAGCAGGTGTACGCAACATGTCTGGCTGACTAGATTAGAGGTCGACCGATTATAATTTTTCAACACCGACATCGATACCGATCTATTGGAGGACCAAAATATACCGATCTATTGGATACCGATTACAGTGGAGTTACAAACAGTGGAGTTGTTTCCCCCGATGGCGATTCCATCTTAAGAGTTTTTCTGACCTGTGCTCGACCAATAACAGAGGTCTCTAGGAAGAATCGGATCCTCTGTGGCTTCTGCCCTGTTGTGTCATGGCAACATGAGCCAGGTAATTGACCCCTCCCTCCCACTGGCTTGCATCTGCAGCACTATCCAATCACCTGTTATTACCCCACCACAGAGGAACACCACTGTCACCAGATTATGGTTATTTAGTTTGGTGGGCCGGTGGCTGGGCCTTATGGGTATATACACACACACACACACACACATACAGGCCTGGTCACTCTCACCGCACCCTGTCTTACTAGCTCAACGATGACACTAATGACCATGCCAACTGTCATCTCTGATCCTCTTCATCGGGGCATGTGTGTGTGCCCTGCACGTACTGTGTTTGTGTCATGGAGCACGTCACTCCAGGGGTGTATGGCAGTGAGGTGGACAGGACATAGGATAGATTGTACCCATCGCGGAGTCAATGACGCAGGCCTAATGTGATTCCTCATATGAAAGACCTAATGATATTTCTGAACGTTATAATGATTTGTCTCCTTGACAGTGTGTCGCCACTTAAAATGTGATCCATTTGTCTCTGAAATATCAAATGTGTTTGAGCACCTATTTAGTTTCGCTCATTTGAATGACTCCTTCTCTGCAGGTCATGAGTGCCTCTAGGAGGGCACCTGTGGAGAACGACCGCACCTGTCCAAAACCCCGCCTGGGCCCTGCCCTGTTCCCCGCCCCCGGCCTCCACTATGAGTAAGTACCTATAACCCCTCACCATGCCCCTCAACAACACAGCCAGGGCTATCATAGGTCACTACCCTTCTCACACCATCTAGCCGGACTGAACCGTACTGTGCCGGCCTGCACAGTTTAACACTGCTCAGTTCAGCTCACTAGTGGGAAAAGTCCTTTTTATCGTTGGTAGCTATTTGATGTACCCGTCTGGGTAGAAGCTGGAGAAAAGAGAAGTAGCTCCTTGCTATGCTTCTGTGATCCACAGCGCTCCACTACATGTGGCCTATGGATGCTTCATGTGGAGAGGTGTTAAATGGGCTCAGTCTGTCTGCACCTCCTGCTCCCTGTGGCTGAACCGTATGGTAGAGAGGAGAGAGTGCTGCGTCCTTGACTCGCCACGGCAATCACCCATCAATCAGCCCCGCAATGCATGATGGGAAGGGGCATGGGGTGTAGCAGGATGCACACTCCATCGTGTGTGTGTGTGTGTGTGTGAGTGAGTACAGCTGTGCCTGGGCCATCTTTGTCCATGGTGTTGAATCTGACAGTGTCTAATGGGACATGCTGCATTCTATGGAAAAGTGAGCTGTGAATCACACCATGTCTGAGCTTCTGCTCAGTTCTATGTTAAGATATTGCACTTGGAATGTGTCTTGGCTCAGAATACAATGGCAATAATTAAGAGCTTCGTGTGTGTGTGTGTGTGTGTGTGTGTGTGTGTGTTTTGCTGAGTGTGAATTAAGTTAGCGGTATCAAAGGAATGAAAAGATGCGTCCACACTCATAACTAAAACTTTGGACAAACAAAGTTATCTGGCTGTTATCTGGATATCTTCTTTCAAAGGGGACTTTTCCCACGGCTCTTTATCAAGTCGAGTTCCAGATTCAACAAAGCAAAAAATATTTAAGAGCATTTCAGATAGAATGTATTGCATAGAGCTGGCCTGATTGTCCAGTATGTCCACATCTATTATAGTAGAACATGTCCGTTCCATACAGTGCATTTCTATCTGCAGTAGGCTAGGTCTCTGTCTGGTGCTGAAGGGTTGCTAGTAGGTTACCGGGGCAACCCTGTGCATGTGAGGTGTCCACTGTAAGGTGATTGGATCAGCCAGATGCTGTGGAGGGGAGTGCTGAGATAGGGAATTCGACTACTGCCTTTTCCTCTGCACGCTCCAACGCTCATAAACATGCAGGGCAAGCATGGGACCGTGTGCACATGTTTAGTGATCTGTGCTTATGGTCCACGAGGTGTCTGATTTTGAGTGATGGATGAAAATGTAATTGATAGTAACAGACGAGAGACACCTGCCAGGAACTTGGTGCTAAGCAGGTATTTATAGCTCACGTCTGCTGCTCTGTGCTCTCACACTGCAAACTGGGTTATTAGGGTTAGGAGAGAATTGGGCCGGAAACCACTCATGGAACACACTTGTTGATTTCTCACTAAAGTAGCCCCCCAAAAAAGACCATGATTTTTATGAAATTTCAACCATCAAAGCTTTTTTTTGTGGGAGGATTGTAGACATATATTTGGCATTAGTATATTAAAGCATAATATATGAATAATGAATAGAAGTTGGACATTTTGCCCTATGCACGGCCTCCTTTTAAGACTCCATAGTGTTTAATCTGTAGGCGCTACAAAGTAAAAGGTGGTGTCATATGAAGCTTTACCACTTGCTCTGTTATATGACTAGTATTTTGATTTCAATAACAAATGTCTTACATATGTTTATGAAATATTGAAAAATTTAAACATGATTATAGAAAATCTAAATGTTTTAATTAGCCAAAATGTTTCTTTATATTGTTTTACAAAATTTACTCTACAGGCATTTCAAAGTTCCAGAGTGTGAATCAGGAAAGTGTAGTGTGTGTGTGTCTAGGTTTTGTGCTCAGGCCCTGCGTAGCCTATCACCAAGTCCCCACTTTTCCTGCTCTGATAAATGCTGAAAGGCCTTTCCAGCTTTGATCCCTTACTTCAGTGAGAACACAAATAGCACAGCTACAGAGAGTTCTGCACCAAAACAACAACCACTAACAACCCAAACCACTAACATAACACCCTGTTGTAACCCCATGGGAGACGCTGATAGTACGGTCACGTATTGTACCCCAATGTGCTTTCTCGGCACACAATGTGCTTTGGGATAAAATGGCTTTGGTAAATTCACTCACTGATTGTGCCCTCTCGATGTTGTTGATATCCCTAGTTAATTACCCTAATTAGCCTCCACCCGCCCGTTAGCCTGTAGGATGGGGAGATGAGGGGGGTTTGCTCTCCCTAACGAGTCTGTTAATGCGCGACGGTCGATGGATGATGACTCATTCTGGATGGAGTCATTTCCTGTGCATTTGGAAAGGAGGAGAGGACAGGAGTTGTCTCTGCATCACACAAAGTTTTGACAGATACAAGATTGTTGGCTTTTGTGAAGCGCTTGGAGCAATAGGTAAAAAAAAAACACTACATAAATGAATTGAATTATTACTATTTTAATATCAAAACCAGTGTCCAATTGTTTTCTGAGGTAAATTAAAAAAGCACAGAGTTCCCATTGTGTTTTCACCAACAACAAAAAACCTGTTTTCTGTTTTAATGTGAAACATGCGTTCTCACAGTGAAGAGTAGTTCTGTCTTCGCCTTGAAATGGCTGGACTGTGAATGCTTATACACAGGCCCCTAGGTTAGTGTAGAGGTCTTTCAGTAGTGTAGATATCAGTCACCAGAGTTCTCTCTCCATCCCCCCTCTCCCTACTGACGAGCCGTGTTTGATAAACAATCCAGACTTCACATGTCTATGTTATGGAGGTGGAGATGAAAGGGGGAGTGATGTATGTTACCAGATGTCTAGCTATCACCTGTCTCCCCCGCCCCTCTCTCTGTCTCTGCCCCCACTCTCTCTGTCTCTGCCCCCACTCTCTCTGTCTCTGCCCCCACTCTGTCTTTCATGCGGCCGCTTCCTCTTTCTCTCCTTGTCAGAGGAGAACTGATCTGATGTCATTCGGTAGCTAGCGTGCTGTTGGGTCCACAGTGGCTAGGCGTGGCGCAGACTAGGGTCATTATCTCCTCTAAAGCCTCATCTGGTCTCCATCTGCTGGGCACTGAGACAGCACCGCTAGCCTAGTTTGCTGGCTACCACTGCTCACTGACAGCCTGATAACACTAGCCCTGTTGTCATGGGGAACATGCTAACAGACTACTGGAACACACCAATATAGGATTTCACTTTGACAGAACAATAATGTTCCGAATGCAAATCCAGGCCCCCAAAACACTAACCGGCTAATCCTTGGACCTGTTCATGCTGAGCAGGGCAGAGTGGCTATCTGCTAAAATGCTAACACTTGGCCCTGGTTAAAAGCAGTTGGCCTCCAATCCATTAACATGCTAACTTGGCACAGTCTAGGGCTACACAATCTCTAAACCGCTAACATGGGAAGTCTCAGCACTGATTAAGCAGAAGTCTCCATCCCCCTGGTCCTCTGTCTCTTGGTGTAGGGCCAGGCCTGCTAACATCCCTCTGTCTCCGGACAGGACAGCTCTGCTTAGCACAGCAAGACTCCAGCATTCCCTCAGACTGACACTGTCACAGGGATAATTACTAGAGAGAGGTATTTGTTTGAGGGACAAAGCCCAATTTGTATTGTACAGGTTAGACTAGTTCATCTATCCCACTTGGGCTGTGTCCTGAACAAGTTGAGAAGTTTGAGTATGGGAGAGTGCACGTAGGTGTTAGGTAGGTAGATATTTTTTGTACAAAATGTAAATGATTTATCGTCCATTGAAGGTGTCACCTCTAACAGGCAGGACAGTTTGTTGTTGTAGCTATAGATGGGTTAGCTGACAGCGTCATGACAACGATGTGCACACTTCAATGGGGCAGAAGTCAGTGTGTTGTTGTGGTTCTGGATGGCCAGATGACTAGCAACAATAAGAAGCTGCCATGTGGCGAATCGTAGGTGGTGCGTTTCAGCGAGTTTTATCTTGTTCTCGATGTCTATAACACGTCTATAACTGGAGCAACTGGCTGCAATGGGTTGTAGCTGCTACTGTATAGAGGTAGTAGCATTGCTGCATTGCAGTGTTCAACTAGTGTTATGTTTTGGGCTTTAGTACGGTAGTGTTTATGTCCTCTCCCATATCCTCTGATCTCAGTTCCTCCTGTGGAGCCGTAGTCTCAGTTCTGTGTTCACAATGGAACCAAGTCTCCCACTCCACTGACCTGGCTTCCTGTTGCTCTCTCTCTCTTTCTCTGTCTCTCTGCTTTTCTCTGTGGACCACAGCATGTAGCTGATGACATGTTGTGATGGGGGGGGGGGGGGGTCTCGCAGGTATGTTACGGTTGCAAAGGGTTGTAAATTTTCCATGGGAAGTTAAGCCTGGGAATTTTTCTTAAATTCATCAAAATATAACAGTGAACCTTTTTTGGTGGGATACACATGAGACAATTCTAGGTCTTGTGGCATATTTTGGTTAAACTATTCCCAATTCAATGGAATTGCAACCCTCATTCTTCCATCACATGTACAGCTGATTCTCAAGATATTGCACACTAATGAGATGCTATTGAGCCCACACTACTACACTGTCTGAGCCAAGGACTACATACTTTCTGGTAGGTTTTGATTACCATACTGGGTGGGGTGAATATATTTTATGACATGCATGATTTTTTGTTAACTAGTAAATAGTAGCCTACAGCAAAGTGTGTTTAAATCATTTCTAACTTGCTAACAATTTCTGCTAGTTAGTTTTTGCTACCATGTGTGTTTTAGCTTGATTGAGCCTGCTAACTGAGGAGTGTTAATTCACCTGTTTCCATACATGTTACATTTTAAAACATTTATCTTACAAAGGAGTTGTTTAATCTTACTGCTTAACTATTTATCTGTACATGGAATTGCAACTGCATATTTTTTGAAAAAATGTTCCTAAGCTTTACAGGAAAATGCCACGGGCACTATCTGATGTGTGGATACATTTCACTGCAGCTAATATAGAAGGAAAAGCTGTACATTTGCAAATACTGTGCCAAATCATATGTGAAGAATGCAACAAAGATGCAGAATCATCTGGCCAAGTGCATGAAGTTCATTCACAACAATCAACCTCTGACAAAAGTCCCTCTACTTCTATTCGAGGTGAAAATGATGAATCAGACACCTTATCGATATCAACAGCTCATGGTCCTCCTCGAATCAGAGTTTTTTTTTGACTCAATGGCGGAACGTAGTAGAGAAATGCTGATGAATGTCTTGCTCGAGCTGTGTATGCAACTGGTCCACCTCTGATGCACACAGGCAATGTGTATTGGAAGAGATTTCTTAATGTTCTTTGCCCAGCATACACCCCTCCAACCAGACATGCTTTATCTACTCATTTGCTGGATGCAGAGTTTCAACAGATTTCAAGTGAAGGTCAAGCAAATCATAGAGAAAGCAGACTGTACTGCAATCAACTCTGATGAGTGGTCAAATGTTCGTGGGCAAGGAATAATTAATTACATCATCTCCACCCCTCAACCAGTATTCTACAAGAGCACAGACACAAGGGACAATAGACACACCGGTCGTTACATTGCAGATGAGCTTGAAGGCAGTCATCAAGTTATAGCAGCAGTCTACCTCACCAAATAAAGTGAGAAGAATAAGAGCACCACATTGAAGCTGCCCAGCAACACCCGTTGGGATGGTGATATCATCATGTTTGACAGTCTCCTGGAGGGGAAGGAGTCTCCAAGAAATGGCCGAATCAGTCTGCCCCATCATGGACAGCCCCATCAAGAGAAGCCTCCTGGATGATGTGTTTTGGGAGAGAGTGGTAAGCAGTCAAACCTATAGTAGTAGCCATTGCACAGATTGAGGGACACAATGCCATCATGTCTGATGTTCAGACTCTGCTTGCAGATGTAAGAGAAGAAATCCGTACTGCCCTGCCCACTTCACTGTTGCTCCAAGCAGAGGGAAAAAATAAAATATCAAAGAGCGTGAAGACTTCTGCCTGAAGCCCATACACGCTGCAGCGTACATGTTGGACCCCAAGTATGCTGGCAAGAGCATCCTGCCTGGTGCAGAGATCAACAAGGCATATGGTGTCATCACTACCGTGTCTCGCCACCTTGGCCTGGATGAGGGCAAGGTTCTTGGCAGTCTGGCGAAGTACACTTCCAAGCAAGGGCCTTGGGATGGAGATGCAATATGGCAGCCGTGCCAACATATCTCATCAGCCACCTGGTGGAAGGGACTTTGTGGATCTGAGGCTCTTTCCCCTGTTGCCTCCATCTCCAAATCCCACCAACATCAGCTGCCTCAGAGCGCAACTGGTCCTTGTTTGGGAACACGGAGCCCAAAGCACTCAACATGCTGACCAATACAAGGGTTGATGAATTGGTGGCCATCCGGGCAAATTTGAGGCTTTTTGAGCCTGACAACGAGCCATCCTCAACAAGGTTGGAAAGTGACAGTGAAGATGAGGCCTCAAAGTCTGATGTTCAAGAGGTGGACATTCAGGAGGTCCAGGGAGAAGACATGGAAGCCTGAGAGGAAGACAACCAAAGTTTTAGAAAATATTTTTGGGAGATGCGATGGATGATTGGGGTTCATTAATTTTTCCCTTTTCTTTTGTTGTTCAGTGAAATCATTCCAAAGGAAGAGTCAACTCATTTAATTAAAAGTTCAATTCGTAACTAAATAGTTTTTGATTTCTATTGGAAGGATTTAATCATTTGCAATTATGTGTACTTATGATAAGGTAAAATGTGTTTGTTTCTGTCTCCAAATGATATAGTAAATATATCCAATGCAAAAAAACATTTATATTTAAATGGTATTAATATTAATTTGCATATATTTCTGTTAATTGCCATATATTCCTGTTAATTCCCACGGAAAGTTTCCACCTCTGAATATTCCCCAAAATGTGCAACCCTAGTTGGGATGTGTGTCGTTCGGGGGAACAGGAAGGAAGCCTCACAGGAATATGATTACATCTAGCAGTAAACACAGCAGGAGGAGGAAATGGATCCACTGAGCTATCCTCAGGGCATCTCACCAGTGGAGGAGGGACAGGGGAAACATACTGGGCTACACACACACACACACACACACACCCTCACTCGTTCACATGCATACAGTACACACTTACTGACCGACACACATACATATAGTACACACTTACTGACTGACACGGAATCCCAATCTCTCACGCTAACGTACTTGCACGTGCAGACACTCAGCTATACGTGTGAGGACTTTTCGTGGACCAACAATTCATTCCCATTCAAAGTCCTATTTTCCCTAAACCTGACCCCTAAGCCTAAAATAGCCTTTTTACAAGTGAGAACCGGCAAAATGTCCTTCTCTGAATTTTAGTTGGTTTACGTTTCTTGTGAGAACTTCTGGTACACACAAGTATAGTAAAACGTTTACACACACACACTCATTCACTTGCTGACACACACACAAAAAGAAAAAAAAATATCTATATATATATATGCCTTGCGAAAGTATTCGGCCCCCTTGAACTTTGCGACCTTTTGCCACATTTCAGGCTTCAAACATAAAGATATAAAACTGTATTTTTTTGTGAAGAATCAACAACAAGTGGGACACAATCATGAAGTGGAACGACATTTATTGGATATTTCAAACATTTTTAACAAATCAAAAACTGAAAAATTGGGCGTGCAAAATTATTCAGCCCCTTTACTTTCAGTGCAGCAAACTCTCTCCAGAAGTTCAGTGAGGATCTCTGAATGATCCAATGTTAACCTAAATGACTAATAATGATGAATACAATCCACCTGTGTGTAATCAAGTCTCCGTATAAATGCACCTGCACTGTGATAGTCTCAGAGGTCCGTTAAAAGCGCAGAGAGCATCATGAAGATAATATTGAAATGGAAGGAGTATCAGACCACTGCAAATCTACCAAGACCTGGCCGTCCCTCTAAACTTTCAGCTCATACAAGGAGAAGATTGATCAGAGATGCAGCCAAGAGGCCCATGATCACTCTGGATGAACTGCAGAGATCTACAGCTGAGGTGGGAGACTCTGTCCATAGGACAACAATCAGTCGTATATTGCACAAATCTGGCCTTTATGGAAGAGTGGCAAGAAGAAAGCCATTTCTTAAAGATATCCATAAAAAGTGTTGTTTAAAGTTTGCCACAAGCCACCTGGGAGACACACCAAACATGTGGAAGAAGGCGCTCTGGTCAGATGAAACCAAAATTGAACTTTTTGGCAACAATGCAAAACGTTATGTTTGGCGTAAAAGCAACACAGCTGAACACACCATCCCCACTGTCAAACATGGTGGTGGCAGCATCATGGTTTGGGCCTGCTTTTCTTCAGCAGGGACAGGGAAGATGGTTAAAATTGATGGGAAGATGGATGGAGCCAAATACAGGACCATCCTGGAAGAAAACCTGATGGAGTCTGCAAAAGACCTGAGACTGGGACGGAGATTTGTCTTCCAACAAGACAATGATCCAAAACATAAAGCAAAATCTACAATGGAATGGTTCAAAAATAAACATATCCAGGTGTTAGGTGGCGCTACAAAGTATTAACTTAAGGGGGCTGAATAATTTTGCACGCCCAATTTTTCAGTTTTTGATTTGTTAAAAAAGTTTGAAATATCCAATAAATGTCGTTCCACTTCATGATTGTGTCCCACTTGTTCTTGATTCTTCCCAAAAAAATACAGTTTTATATCTTTATGTTTGAAGCCTGAAATGTGGCAAAAGGTCGCAAAGTTCAAGGGGGCCGAATACTTTCGCAAGGCACTATATATATATATATATATAGTAATTGTGGTGACTCTTCTACTGCCATAAGGCTTGTTGTTGGCCTGTCATGGGCTGTCTAGTCTGCATGTAGCCATGGTGATCTCTACTCCCAGCTCTACCCTGGCACCCCGCTGCTCCTCACAAAGTTGAACCTATCAATACTTAATGTGTGGCGTTGAGTTCAGACGGATTGGGTCATGCACTATGTATAGAACCCTGATTAAGGATTTAAGGAGCTGTGCTTGTCTTTGGGGACAGGCTGAGCCTTTATTTCACATCACGTTTACTCACTCCATTACTCCACTCTCTCAGGACGCATCCCAAAAGGCACCATATTCCCTATATAGTCCACTACAAATACATCTAGTTCAAACTGACGGTTTACTTGCCTCGTGTTTGCTTTATGTTTTGCTGTGAACGCCTCATATAAACAACATGGCTGTTCAACTGGAAGCGGTGTGGTTGGTATCTTGACTGAATTGCTTCTGTATACCCGCTGTTTATGAACAGGACTCGTAACTCTATACTGCAGGACATGCAGCCACACACTCACACATTTGTGGTGTACATTTGTGTAATTGTGATGAGGCGAATGCATGAGACAGGCAAGCTGTAAAACCCACATTGCCTACACTGCAGAATACACAGGCATGCTCAGAAATGGCTGGTGCTGAGAGAATCGTTCCCGTTTCTAGTGGCGAGGACACGACACACCTTAACCAATGACAAACCATAAACCCTACTACACTCTATGACAAATGGCCAAACCATTCACACCTTATGAGCAATACCAGCCCCCACCTCCACTGACCAGTAGCAACCTGATCTCACCCCTATGACCAATAACAAACAACACACCCACCCTACTGAGCATTGAGTAACCGCACACACCCTCTGACAACTGAGAAATGGCGCGCAACCCGTCAAACCAATGAGGAACGACACGCATCGTATCGACCAATGTCAAACGGGATAGACCCTGTCGACCAGAAGACGCATGAACGTCTGGCTGACCGCGAGCGTGCCTGAGCAGAGTATCTTGGGTATCGTTTATAAACTCCCACGCTCATGGTACTGCAGTTTGGGGGGGGGGTTGTCATTCATCTTCTTGCTCCTACAGCACAACTACACATCATTGTCACCTCCACCTCTAGTGCTCCACTGTTTTAGCAGCTGCTGATTTTACTGTTGGCTTGTAAACAACTCCACCCCTCCTCCTAACACACACACACACACACACACATCTGTTTGCTCAGCTCTCCCCATAGAGAGCCTTTATGGCTCTCTGAATCTCTCACCATCCTGTAAAAGGCCACAGCAGAAGATCTGTGCATGCTGTGGGTAGGGTGAAGGACAGACCGGGCTTGCAGGAGGCCGGAGGGAAAGTATGAGGATGGGGGAGGGACAGATATAGGCAGGAGGGTTGAGGCCAGGTTTTGGATGATGAGTAGACTTTGGTGAGGCAGAGGCCTGATTTGGGTGAGGGGAGGTCTGGCTTGGATGTGGGAGTGGTCTTTGAGAGTGTAAAAGTGAGGTGTGAGACGTTCAAAGTGTCCAGAACTGGTTTGGGTGAAGACTGAGACTGAAAGTGTTGGATCGAGTTCATAGATAAGGAAGAGTCCGATGTCATTGTAGAGTTTGGAGACTTGAACGTGAAGTGGGCATGCAGAAGGTCAGTACAGTCAGTGCAGTACTAGCAGTCTTTTGATTGGTTTAAAAGTTAAACCCAGAGAGCAGGAAGTGACACGGGGCAAACAGGAAGTGTGAGGGAGCCCGGTGATGTTTTTCCAGTCTGCCCTGTGGCACCGAGCCAGAACAGAGGAAGGAAAGGGAGAGAGGAGGAATGGGGAAGGGACAGACGACTGGGACAGACCCAAGAGGAGTCAGAAAAGTCCAACTGTTTTGAAAAACATTTCAACTCGGATTTTTCGCTGACTCAACAACTCCCTGCAAAACATCCATGAAAACAGTAGTGGAACAGCTGCATGCTGACACCCATAGTTTGTGTCTCTATACTCTTAACTTTGGTTCCTTTCCTCGTGGCCTTTCCATCATAGCCAATGATATGTGAATGGGGTGGATATGATTTATCATGTTGCTTTGACCTGTCATACCCTGCCAGATCAGTGTTCATGGAAGAAAGGAGAAGAGTAATGGAAGTTGGTTCAGATCAGAATACAACAAACTGTTAGTGTAAAATCCCAGTACTTCTTATTGGCCTTCTACAGTGTGTTCCTACCAGTCCAAGCTAACAGCAAGTGGGTGTTTTCAGTGACTTGTTTGTGCATTAGCCCCTTTGTCAGCTAGCTTGACCTGGAGCGAGCCTGCTGGAGAGAGAGATGCATGTAGGGAGCGAGAGGGAGTGTTTGGGGAAATTGGAGTTACTGCTGTAGCAGCATAGACAGCAATCAAAGCGCTCTATTCATGTCAAATTAGACTGCTCTTGACTGACTTCAGTGAGTGGAAATGAGTGTAAACCTCTACCTTTTACTCTCTTTTTCTCTCTCTCTGTCTATTGCCATTTCCTCCTATCTTTCTCCCCATTTTCTCATCCTTAATTTTCTCCCTCTCATCCCTCCCTCGTCTCTGGAGACACTTTCTGGTTTTTTGACCTCTGGAGTGTTCCATCTCGAGGGGCCATTGATTTGATGTGTGTATGACTGGCCCTCTCATGACCAGGGTTGAGGGGCTGTCGGAGAGAGGGGAGACTGTCGATATACGCCTTTGTATGTCTCTCATATCGACAGGAGATCAATCCAGACTCCGTCGGGTCTTCCTCTCTTTACCTCTCTTCCTTTGCACGCCTTTGGTCAGTACAGACGTGTACACGCACACACACACACACACACACACACACACCTTTATCTCCCTTGATTTTCTTCATGTCAGAATGGTTCATGTTGATCATATTAAGACAGCAATATGGCACAGGAACTGTAGAAGATGGGGACCAGCAAGACTAGTTAATAAACACTGAAGCCCACTACACTGTGCTGTGTGTGTATTTGTCCAGGGGACTTAGAGGTGGTGCACTATCTCTATGATGGGCCCCACACTCCTAGTATGTCAGGGTCATAGCCAGCTAGCAATGGCAGTATAGTGTTGGGGCGTAGCAACAGGGCAGCATAGTGTTGGGGCATAGCAACAGGGCAGCATAGTGTTGGGGCGTAGCAACAGGGCAGCATAGTGTTGGGGCGTAGCAACAGGGCAGCATAGTGTTGGGGCGTAGCAACAGGGCAGCATAGTGTTGGGGCGTAGCAACAGGGCAGCATAGTGTTGGGGCGTAGCAACAGGGCAGCATAGTGTTGGGGCGTAGCAACAGGGCAGCATAGTGTTGGGGCGTAGCAACAGGGCAGCATAGTGTTGGGGCGTAGCAACAGGGCAGCATAGTGTTGGGGCGTAGCAACAGGGCAGCATAGTGTTGGGGCGTAGCAACAGGGCAGCATAGTGTTGGGGCGTAGCAACAGGGCAGCATAGTGTTGGGGCGTAGCAACAGGGCAGCATAGTGTTGGGGCGTAGCAACAGGGCAGCATAGTGTTGGGGCGTAGCAACAGGGCAGCATAGTGTTGGGGCGTAGCAACAGGGCAGCATTGTGTTGGGGCGTAGCAACAGGGCAGCATTGTGTTGGGGCGTAGCAACAGTGTAGCCAGTGTATCATGGCATTCTGTAATTGGGCCCAATAACTCAATGCCTTAGGAGGGCTGCACACACTTTCATTCGCTCAAGCGGCGCAGACACACACACTCTTGCAGTGTGTGTGTGTGTGTGCGTGTGTGTGTGTGTGTGTGTGTGTGTGTGTGTGTGTGTGTCTTTTCCTCTCTGGGGAAATGTCATTAGGATAAAGAATGAAACTGTGGCTGCACCATTACAGCTTGCAATGCAGACTGCACCCTGTCCTTGGGTTGAAACACAGGGGGGGACTGCAGGGTGTGTGTGCCTGCGTGCCTCCTACCCTGTGTGTGTGTGTCTGTGTACATGTGTGTTTGCGTGCAGGTTCCCACCTTTGTGCGTGTATGAGTCATCTCTTCGCAAAGTCAATGAAATGAAAAAGTGTATGATCTTCTGTAAATGAATGGCCTCTCGTTATATTGCCATGGTTTTCTCATGCAGAGGGTGAAAAACATTCATACTTCCGACAGTACCATATGGACAATACATAACAGGAAGTAAAAGAGGGAGGAAAGAGGTAAAGATACAGTGAAAATCATTGAACAACATTGATTAATGAAGTAAGCCCTATGCGACATCATTATATATTTGTTTGTCTGAATTGGCAGGTTTTACCCACCAGCCAAGCTTCTGGGAGAGCACCATGGTTCTGTTTTGATGAACAATTATCAACAGATAGATGAAATTAGTGGAGGTAGAAGGAGGGGAAGATATGGAGAGAGGGGCCAAAGGAAAGGCAGAGGGAGAGAGAGAGACTGATTGAAAATGTAAAAGGGCATAAGATGCTAGTGGGCACAAATTATCACTGTCTACGACAGGAACATACAGTTGAAGTCAGAGTCATTAAAACTCGTTTTTCAACCACTCCACACATTTCTTGTTAATAGTTTTGGCAAGTCGGTTAGGACATCTACTTTGTGCATGACACAAGTCATTCTTACAACATTTGTTTACAGACAGATTATTTCACTTATAATTCACTGTATCACAATTCCAGTGGGTCAGAAGTTTACATACACTAAGTTGACTGTGCCCTTAAACAGATGTCAAAGCTTTAGAAGCTTCTGATAGGCTAATTGACATAATTTGAGTCAATTGGAGGTGTACTTGTGGATGTATTTCAAGGCCTACCATCAATCTCAGTGCCTCTTTGCTTGACATCATGGGAAAATCAAAAGAAATCAGCCAAGACCTCAGAAAAAATTGGAGACCTTCACAAATCTGGTTCATCATTGGGAGCAATTTCCAAATGCCTGAAGGTACCACGTTCATCTGTACAAACAATAGTACGCAAGTATAAACACCATGGGACCACGCAGCCGTCATACCACTCAGGAAGGAGACTCTTTCTGTCTCCTAGAGATGAACGTACTTTGGTACGAAAAGTGCAAATCAATCCCAGAACAGCAAAGGACCTTGTGAAGATGCTGGAGGAAACAGGTACAACAGTATCTATATCCACAGTATAATGAGTCCTATGTCGACATAACCTGAAAGGCCACTCAGCAAGGAAGAAGCCACTGCTCCAAAACCTCCATAAAAAAGCCAGACTACGGTTTGCAACTCTACATGATGACAAAGATCGTACTTTTTTGGAGAAATGTCTTCTGGTCTGATTAAACAAAAATAGAACTGTTTGGCCATAATGACCATCGTTATGTTTGGAGGAAAAAGGGGGAGGCTTGCAAGCCAAAGAACACCATCCCAACCGTGAAGCACGTGGGGGTGTGGGGGTGCTTTGCTGCAGGAGGGACTGGTGCTCTTCACAACATAGATGGCATCACGAGGGAGGAAAACGATGTGGATATATTGAAGCAACATCTCAAGACATCAGGCAGAAAGTTAAAGCTTGGTCGCAAATGGGTCTTCCAAATGGACAATGACCCCAAGCATACCTCCAAAGTTGTGGCAAAATGGCTTAAGGACTACAAAGTCAATGTATTGGAGTGGCCATCACAAAGCCCTGACCTCAATCCCATAGAAAATTTGTGGGCAGAACTGAAAATGTGTGTCTGAGCAAGGAGGCCTACAATCCTGACTCAGTTAGACCAGCTCTGTCAGGAGGAATGGGCCAAAATTCACCCAAATTATTGTGGGAAGCTTGTGGAAGACTACCAGAAACGTTTGACCCAAGTTAAACAATTTAAAGGCAATGCTACCAAATACTAATTGATTGTATGTAAACTTCTGATCCACTAGGAATGTGATGAAAGAAATAAAAGCTGAAATAAATCATACAAGATCATACACTTTTTCATTTCATTGACACTACTATTATTCTGACATTTCACATGCAAATAAAGTGGTGATCCTAACTGACCTAAGACAGGGAATTTTTACTAGGATTAAATGTCAGGAATTGTGAAAAACTGAGTTTAAATGTATTTGGCTAAGGTGTATGTAAACTTCCGACTTCAACTGTATATACTGACACACACACACACACACACACACACACACACACACACACACACACAAATACTGATTATCACACACAGTTGTTTTTTTTTTACTCCCCCTATATTTGATGTACATGTACCAGGCTTCAGAGTGATGGTGGAGCAGGGGGTCGTCACTAAGCGGGGGCGACAAAGAGAGGGGGAGAGAGAATCTGAAAGAGCGGGAGGGATGTGAATTTGGAAGGGGGGAACGAGAGAGGAGCAGAGCACGGGGAGAGAGGATTCAACGGGGCGAGAGACCAATGAGTTGGGTGGACTGACTGCCTTACCCCAGTGAGCTAGCTAGCTGTGGATGTGAGCAGAGTGGCGTGTCTTTGGAGCAGGGATACTGCTGCTATTGATCCAAACCACCTTCATCTGTTCTGCCTGCCAGGTGCACTGCTACAGCACAGCTCTCTGAACAGAGAGGGAGAGAAACAGAGAGAGATCTACCAGTCTCCTTCCTGTGTTCCTCAAAGCTGGGTGCGTGTGTTCACCTCTACTGCCTCTGCCGAACAAGATAAGTGTGTGTGTGTGTGTGTGTGTGGGAGCACCGACGGAAAACAACCACACACTCTCTCCGCTGAGCCTGAGAGTCTCAGAAGAGCAGCTAACAAACCAACGACCTCCAGCTCCCAGCCGTCGGGTTGAGATGACATTGTGTGTGATTTGAGCTTCACTTGAGCGTGATCTGCTTTACCTGGACCTGTGAGAGCGGTGGTCTGGTATTAATGGACATGTGAGAGCGGCGGTCTGGTATTAATGGATATGTGAGAGCGGTGGTCTGGTATTAATGGATATGTGAGAGCGGTGGTCTGGTATTAATGGATATGTGAGAGCGGTGGTCTGGTATTAATGGATATGTGAGAGCGGTGGTCTGGTATTAATGGATATGTGAGAGCGGTGGTCTGGTATTAATGGATATGTGAGAGCGGTCGTCTGGTATTCCTGGACCTGTGAGAGCGGTGGTCTGGGTATTAATGGATATGTGAGAGCGGTGGTCTGGATATTAATGGATATGTGAGAGCGGTGGTCTGGTATTTCTGGACCTGTGAGAGCGGTGGTCTGGGTATTAATGGACATGTGAGAGCGGTGGTCTGGTATTTCTGGACCTGTGAGAGCGGTGGTCTGGGTATTAATGGATATGTGAGAGCGGTGGTCTGGGTATTAATGGATATGTGAGAGCGGTGGTCTGGTATTAATGGACATGTGAGAGCGGTGGTCTGGGTATTAATGGATATGTGAGAGCGGTGGTCTGGTATTAATGGATATGTGAGAGCGGTGGTCTGGTATTAATGGACATGTGAGAGCGGTGGTCTGGTATTAATGGACATGTGAGAGCGGTGGTCTGGTATTAATGGACATGTGAGAGCGGTGGTCTGGTATTAATGGACATGTGAGAGCGGTGGTCTGGTATTCCTGGACCTGTGAGAGCCGTAGGAGGACGGGAGGAAATCATCTACCTGGACAGAACAACCGCTGACCCCTGGAGAGGAGAGGAAGAGCAGTGATGCAGACTGCCTTCAGTGTCTTAGAACAGACTGCCTCTCTAGGTCGACCTAAATGTGACTGCCTTAGATATTCACATGTAGCAGAGTAGGAGAGAAAGTGTGTGTGAGTGCTAGGGACGTGCATGTGTGATCGCGTAAGGGAGTGTTGAGGGCTTGCTGCTGGTGCAGGGAGCGACTGAGGAGAGAGGGAGGTTGGATCGGAGCAGAGAGAAAAAAGGCTTAGGGATGACTGGGTGGAACTGGAGGCTATAGCTAACTTTGGAATCATCCTTGGAAGCTTGAGAGGCTTCCGCCACTACTCCACCCCAAAAAGAGGAACTAGGACTGGTGAAAGATCCGGGCTCTGTGGACCCTAAACATGGTGCCTAGGGATAAGATGGGATCCAAGATTTGAGATCTGAACTTTTTTAAGACATTGGGATGATTTCTGAGGACCCTGTGAGGGATGAGGTTGTCGGGGGTGCGAGAGCGGGCTCCCCACGCCCAGTGTGCACGGTTGACCCCTCCCCACTATGAGCATGCAGGTGCTTCATATGGTCAGGGAGCTGGTGTCTCCCTCCCGACGCAGAGCAGCCGCCAGATACGGAGGTGTGTGTTTTTCAAGTTTTATTGTCTCGTGGACAAGTACAGTGAAATGCCTTTTCTTTCTTTTGTGTGTGTGCGTGTCTGTCACTGTGCGTTTCTGTCACTGTGCGTGTCTGTCACTGTGCTGTGCATTAGCTCTACTGTGTCCCTGAAAATGAATGCCATTGACTTCTTACAGATCCCTTGTGTGTCTGTGTTTGAGAGAGTTGGCTAGAGAGAAAGAGACTCCCTTGGTACTGCTGTAATGGCTCTGTTGCTATCAGGGTCTGTGTGTGTGTCCGGTGAGTGCTAAAGAATGAAGGAAGGTGCCCTGGGGTAATGGGACACTTGGTGAACCCCGACCTCTAGTCCTGTCTGCTGATTGGACCATCTCTGTGGGGTCAGTGATGGGCTGTGGGCACTAATGATTGGCTAAAGCTTTTCACTGCCAAAGGCTCAGGCTACACTCTGAGGAGAATCACCTGGGCTCTGGGTGGAGCCGTAACACTCTGCATCCCCATTCAGGCTACTGGCTAGTGATTATATGGGTTGTGATGTGGTTTATTTTTAAACATCAACAGCCTATTTAAAGACATCGAGGCCTCAAGCATCTCCTTAACAAAGGCTGCCTCTATTCTCTTAGTCCTGTGTATCTAAGCTCTATTATCTTAGCCCTGTGTATCTACGCTCTATTCTCTTAGCCCTGTGTATCTAAGCTCTATTATCTTAGCCCTGTGTATCTAAGCTCTATTATCTTAGCCCTGTGTATCTACGCTCTATTCTCTTAGTCCTGTGTATCTAAGCTCTATTCTCTTAGCCCTGTGTATCTAAGCTCTATTCTCTTAGTCCTGTGTATCTAAGCTCTATTCTCTTAGTCCTGTGTATCTAAGCTCTATTATCTTAGCCCTGTGTATCTAAGCTCTATTCTCTTAGTCCTGTGTATCTAAGCTCTATTATCTTAGCCCTGTGTATCTACGCTCTATTCTCTTAGCCCTGTGTCTCTAAGCTCTATTATCTTAGCCCTGTGTATCTAAGCTCTATTATCTTAGCCCTGTGTATCTAAGCTCTATTCTCTTAGCCCTGTGTATCTAAGCTCTATTCTCTTAGCCCTGTGTATCTAAGCTCTATTCTCTTAGCCCTGTGTATCTAAGCTCTGTTCTCTTAGCCCTGTGTATCTAAGCTCTGTTCTCTTAGCCCTGTGTATCTAAGCTCTATTCTCTTAGCCCTGTGTATCTAAGCTCTATTCTCTTAGCCCTGTGTATCTAAGCTCTATTATCTTAGCCCTGTGTATCTAAGCTCTATTCTCTTAGCCCTGTGAAACCGATTACACACTTCTCACCTCACTGCTTGTTAATGATGAAATCTGTGTGTGCGTGCACATGCATGTACGTTTGTGACGTGTATGAAAAAATAAATAAAATGTTAACCTTTATTTGACTAGAAAGTCCGTGAAGAACAAAGACTGCCTACCCCGGCCACACCGGGACGACACTTCGCGGGCCTATGGGTCTCCCAATCACGGCCGGTTGTGATACAGCCTGGAATCGAACCAGGGTCTGTAGTGACTCTTCTAGCACTGAGATGCAGTGGCTTAGACTGCTGCGCCACTCAGGATTCCACAGAGATTTTTTTTGTGATATTTTCAGGCAAAAATGCTTGATTTTGCTGTGGCAATTCTGACATTTTGGATGGCGATGATTTTGTCCAATTTGTCACGAAATTGCCCTGACTAAGTTGAAGTGTGGCTTGATTTAACCATATTTGTGCGCTGATTTGTTGAAATTGTGAGCCCTCTTTTTGTACTGCGGTGATGGGTCAGTGTTATGCGATTTAATATTGCGATGAATTGACTGTTTTATGCGAAAATAGCAACAACAAAAAAATGCGACCAGGATCACGGAATCCTGAAAGAAACTGGTTTGTGTGTTTCTCAACATATTGAGCCTGATATTAACAAAAAAAATTCAATTCCCTGTGTAGAAGCATGTAATCACTGTGCTGGAGGCAGGAGCAGTGGAACAGAGCTGGTGTTGTGGAGAGTTGAGCTTCTCATCGATCTGTGATGCCCACTACAAAGGAAACATTGAGTTTAGGGCCCTCCTCCTTCCATCTCACTGCCATTTTAATCTCTTGTCATCGACCCTGCGGAGAAATTCTCAACACACACAAACCTACACAGGTGCACACAAACACTGATATGTGCACGCTTGGCTTTAGACACACACACAAACACACACCACAGAGCTGCTGAGACAGTCAGGTGCTGTCTGTCAGTGGGTTATCTCCTCCCCCAGACAGTAGCAGAAGCCTTGGTTGCTACTGTAGGTAGTGTTCTGTGGTACAGGTTCTGTCTGTCAGTGGGTTATCTCCTCCCCCAGACAGTAGCAGAAGCCTTGGTTGCTACTGTAGGTAGTGTTCTGTGGTACAGGTTCTGTCTGTCACTGGGTTATCTGCTGAGGTGTGGGGTTGGTGAGAGAGGGATGGAGAGCGAGGGAGCGCAGTGAGATGATGACATTTTCAGTCCGTCACTTCAGACTGCTGGAACACAGTATGTGTAATGTGTCCTTTGACGTATCAGCAGGGTCTTAATGAGTGGTGTAAAAATACTTTGAAGTACACTTAAGTAGGTTATCTTTACTATTTATATTTTTGACAACTTTTACTTCACTACATTCCTAAAGAAAATGCTGTACTTTTTACTCCATACATTTTCCCTGACACCCAAAAGTACTCGTTACATTTCGACAGGAAAATGGTCCAGTTCACACACTTATCAAGAGAACATCCCTGGTCATCCCTACTGCCTCTGATCTGGCGGACTCACTAAACATGTGCTTCGTTTGTAAATTAATATCAGAGTAGTTGTAGTGTACCCCTGGCTATCTGTAAATTAATTGTGCTGTCTGGTTTGCATAATATAAGGAATTTGAAATTATTAATACTTTTACTTTTGATACTGAAGTATATTTAAAACCAAATACTTTGACTTTTACTCTAGTAGTATTTTACTGGGTGACTTTCACTTTTGCTTGAGTCATTTTCTATTAACGTATCTAGTTTTACTCAAGTATGGCTTTTGAGTACCACCACTGATCTTTATCTCTCAGGATGTAGAATGTACATTATCTCTCAGGATGTAGAATGTATATTATCTCTCAGGATGTAGAATGTATATTATCTCTCAGGATGTAGAATGTATATTATCTCTCAGGATGTAGAATGTATATTATCTCTCAGGATGTAGAATGTATATTATCTCTCAGGATGTAGAATGTACATTATCTCTCAGGATGTAGAATGTACATTATCTCTCAGGATGTAGAATGTATATTATCTCTCAGGATGTAGAATGTACATTATCTTTCAGGATGTAGAATGTACATTATCTCTCAGGATGTAGAATGTATATTATCTCTCAGGATGTAGAATGTATATTATCTCTCAGGATGTAGAATGTATATTATCTCTCAGGATGTAGAATGTATATTATCTCTCAGGATGTAGAATGTATATTATCTCTCAGGATGTAGAATGTATATTATCTCTCAGGATGTAGAATGTATATTATCTCTCAGGATGTAGAATGTATATTATCTCTCAGGATGTAGAATGTACATTATCTCTCAGGATGTAGAATGTATATTATCTCTCAGGATGTAGAATGTATATTATCTCTCAGGATGTAGAATGTACATGTCTGTATATGTAAAGTATCAGCAGGGTCTTTATCTCTCAGGATGTAGAATGTACATTATCTCCCAGGATGTAGAATGTACATGTCTGTATATGTAAAGTATCAGCAGGGTCTTTATCTCTCAGGATGTAGAATGTACATGTCTGTATATGTAAAGTATCAGCAGGGTCTTTATCTCCCAGGATGTAGAATGTACATGTCTGTATATGTAAAGTATCAGCAGGGTCTTTATCTCTCAGGATGTAGAATGTACATGTCTGTATATGTAAAGTATCAGCAGGGTCTTTATCTCTCAGGATGTAGAATGTACATGTCTGTATATGTAAAGTATCAGCAGGGTCTTTATCTCCCAGGATGTAGAATGTACATGTCTGTATATGTAAAGTATCAGCAGGGTCTTTATCTCCCAGGATGTAGAATGTACATGTCTGTATATGTAAAGTATCAGCAGGGTCTTTATCTCTCAGGATGTAGAATGTACATGTCTGTATATGTAAAGTATCAGCAGGGTCTTTATCTCTGGATGTAGAATGTATATTATCTCTCAGGATGTAGAATGTATATTATCTCTCAGGATGTAGAATGTACATTATCTCCCAGGATGTAGAATGTACATGTCTGTATATGTAAAGTATCAGCAGGGTCTTTATCTCTCAGGATGTAGAATGTACATGTCTGTATATGTAAAGTATCAGCAGGGTCTTTATCTCTCAGGATGTAGAATGTACATGTCTGTATATGTAAAGTATCAGCAGGGTCTTTATCTCTCAGGATGTAGAATGTACATGTCTGTATATGTAAAGTATCAGCAGGGTCTTTATCTCTCAGGATGTAGAATGTACATGTCTGTATATGTAAAGTATCAGCAGGGTCTTTATCTCCCAGGATGTAGAATGTACATGTCTGTATATGTAAAGTATCAGCAGGGTCTTTATCTCCCAGGATGTAGAATGTACATGTCTGTATATGTAAAGTATCAGCAGGGTCTTTATCTCTCAGGATGTAGAATGTATATTATCTCTCAGGATGTAGAATGTACATGTCTGTATATGTAAAGTATCAGCAGGGTCTTTATCTCTCAGGATGTAGAATGTACATGTCTGTATATGTAAAGTATCAGCAGGGTCTTTATCTCTGGATGTAGAATGTACATGTCTGTATATGTAAAGTATCAGCAGGGTCTTTATCTCCCAGGATGTAGAATGTACATGTCTGTATATGTAAAGTATCAGCAGGGTCTTTATCTCTCAGGATGTAGAATGTACATGTCTGTATATGTAAAGTATCAGCAGGGTCTTTATCTCCCAGGATGTAGAATGTACATGTCTGTATATGTAAAGTATCAGCAGGGTCTTTATCTCTCAGGATGTAGAATGTACATGTCTGTATATGTAAAGTATCAGCAGGGTCTTTATCTCCCAGGATGTAGAATGTACATGTCTGTATATGTAAAGTATCAGCAGGGTCTTTATCTCTGGATGTAGAATGTACATGTCTGTATATGTAAAGTATCAGCAGGGTCTTTATCTCCCAGGATGTAGAATGTACATGTCTGTATATGTAAAGTATCAGCAGGGTCTTTATCTCTCAGGATGTAGAATGTACATGTCTGTATATGTAAAGTATCAGCAGGGTCTTTATCTCTCAGGATGTAGAATGTACATGTCTGTATATGTAAAGTATCAGCAGGGTCTTTATCTCCCAGGATGTAGAATGTACATGTCTGTATATGTAAAGTATCAGCAGGGTCTTTATCTCCCAGGATGTAGAATGTACATGTCTGTATATGTAAAGTATCAGCAGGGTCTTTATCTCTCAGGATGTAGAATGTACATGTCTGTATATGTAAAGTATCAGCAGGGTCTTTATCTCTGGATGTAGAATGTATATTATCTCTCAGGATGTAGAATGTATATTATCTCTCAGGATGTAGAATGTACATTATCTCCCAGGATGTAGAATGTACATGTCTGTATATGTAAAGTATCAGCAGGGTCTTTATCTCTCAGGATGTAGAATGTACATGTCTGTATATGTAAAGTATCAGCAGGGTCTTTATCTCTCAGGATGTAGAATGTACATGTCTGTATATGTAAAGTATCAGCAGGGTCTTTATCTCTCAGGATGTAGAATGTACATGTCTGTATATGTAAAGTATCAGCAGGGTCTTTATCTCCCAGGATGTAGAATGTACATGTCTGTAT
The DNA here is from genome assembly GCF_013265735.2 of Oncorhynchus mykiss. Lineage (NCBI taxonomy): Eukaryota > Metazoa > Chordata > Actinopteri > Salmoniformes > Salmonidae > Oncorhynchus > Oncorhynchus mykiss. The sequence continues at coordinate 24,827,818 of NC_048585.1, read as the reverse complement.
ATGTAAAGTATCAGCAGGGTCTTTATCTCTCAGGATGTAGAATGTACATGTCTGTATATGTAAAGTATCAGCAGGGTCTTTATCTCTGGATGTAGAATGTACATGTCTGTATATGTAAAGTATCAGCAGGGTCTTTATCTCTGGATGTAGAATGTACATGTCTGTATATGTAAAGTATCAGCAGGGTCTTTATCTCCCAGGATGTAGAATGTACATGTCTGTATATGTAAAGTATCAGCAGGGTCTTTATCTCCCAGGATGTAGAATGTACATTATCTCCCAGGATGTAGAATGTACATGTCTGTATATGTATGTGCAGAATCAGTAAGGACTTCTGAGCGTTTGTGAACAAAAATGTCCCTATATTTGAACTGACATCTTGGGATAGTACTAAACTCCCTCATTTTGTTGGGTCTGGCATTCTGCTGGCCAGGCAGGTGGCAGGAGGAGCTAGGAGCAGTACTACAGTCCAGCATGCCAGCCCATGCTCACTAGGGTCGTATTCAGTAGCGAGCAAGTTACGTTCTGATCTTGTCCAATAAGAACACCGATATTTGGTTGTCCTTTGCAAAACGTTTTGCTACACGGTGTCCCTCCGAACACCACCCAGCCTGCCTCGGCAGGTAGCCTGGCAGGTAGCCTGGGCAGGTAGCCTGGCAGGTAGCCTGGCAGGTAGGAGCATTGGGCCAGTAACCAAAAGGTTGCTGGATCGAATCCCTGAGCTGACAAGGTACAAACCTGTGATTCTGCCCCTGAGCAAGGCAGTTAACCCACTGTTCCCCTGAGCAAGGCAGTTAACCCACTGTTCCCCGGGCACCGACGACGTGGATGTCGATTGAGGCAGCCCCCCGCACCTCTCTGATTCAGAGGGTTTGGGTTAAATGCAGAAGACACATTTCATTTGAATGCATTCAGTTGTACAACTGACTAGGTTTCCCCCTTTCCCTTACTGCTGTACTGTGCTGGAACTGAGATGGGTCCATAGGGATTTATAACCAGTCTAAAGCAGCCTGCTGCTCCAGTGCCAAGCTGCAGTCTTCTTCCCTCTCAGCCACTCTGCTCTGGTCAGCAGCGCTGGCATCTTACTATCTCTGTAATGAATTCTGCATGAAGGACGTTTCTCTCCTCACTCTCCTCCCTCTCGATCTACCTTTCTCCCTCCCATCTTAAAACGCTCATATTTCTAACTGCTAGGAGAGAGAGGCTCTCTCAATTATTCAAATGATGTGCCAGCAGCTTGAAGAAAAGTGTGATTTGTTTTTTCTGTAGTGGAACACATCAAGTTGGCAACTATTGGCGCAGTGTGTGTGTGTGTGTGTGTGTGTGTGTGTGTGTGTGAGCGCAGTTTCAAACATTGCATGCTGGGTTGTCAGAGGGATAGAGGTAGAGTTCAGACCCCCCTCTTGTTAAACAGTAGATAGCCGGTTAGCATCTACCCACCGATATCAAAGCCATTTTAGCATCTAGTCTAACTGTTTGCCGTATAAGCACCCAGAGGGGAAAAGCTAGGCTACATATTGTTCTTGGCCTCACAGGAGAATGTATCCATGTGGTGGACGGAGCTGTATCTGTTAGAGCAACATATTAGATAAGATAGCAAATGGCACTCAACACTGCTTCTGTTTGTCTCTTCTGTCTCAGGGCTAATTTAAAAAAAAAATTAACCAGTATTCAATTATTTTCCGGGGTAAATGAAAACGGCACAGAGATCCCATCCAGTTTATTTTTACACCCCAAAAAAACTGTTTTCTGTTTTAATGTGAAACATACGTTCTCACAGTGAAGAGTAGTTCTGTCTTCGCCTTGAAATGGCTGGACTGTGAATTCTTATACACAGGCCCCTAGGTTAGTGTAGAGGTCTTTCAGTAGTGTAGATATCAGTCACCAGAGTTCTCTCTCCATCCCCCCTCTCCCTACTGACCAGCCGTGTTTGATAAACAATCCAGACTTCACATGTCTGTGTTATGGAGGTGGAGATGAAAGGGGGAGTGATGTATGTTACCAGATGTCTATCCCTTCTCTCTCTTTCTCTCTTTCTCTCTCTCTCTCTCTCTCTCTCTCTCTCTCTCTCTCTCTCTCTCTCTCTCTCTCTCTCTCTCTCTCTCTCTCTCTCTCTCTCTCTCTCTCTCTCTCTCTCTCTCTCTCTCTCTCTCTCTCTCTCTCGACAGATGTGTTGTGACAGTCCTATCCTATATACAGTGTGGCAAAAAAGTATTTAGTCAGCCACCAATTGTGCAAGTTCTCCCACTTAAAAATGAGAGGCCTGTAATTTTCATCATAGGTACACTTCAACTATGACAGACAAAATTAGGGGGGAAAAATCCAGAAAATCACATTGTAGGATTTTTTATGAATTTATTTGCAAATTATGGTGGAAAATAAGTATTTGGTCACCTACAAACAAGCAAGATTTCTGGCTCTCACAGACCGGTAACTTCTTCTTTAAGAGGCTCCTCTGTCCTCCACTCGTTACCTGTATTAATGGCACCTGTTTGAACTTGTTATCAGTGTAAAAGACACTCTGAGTGATAATCGGAATAGGTGGGTGGATAAAGACTGTACGGGCTCTTTAATTGCTCATAAAGTTGTTCTGCTTGAATCATGAATTTATTTATATAGCCCTTCGTACATCAGTCGATATCTCAAAGTGCTGTACAGAAACCCAGCCTAAAACCCCAAACAGCAAGCAATGCAGTACAGTAGCATATGGAACAACAGTAGTTCAGGGAAAGTGATTTTGTTTTCCTAAACATTTTTAATTAAACACTTCAGCAAAGATGTGTATGGTGTGCATAGATTTGCACTTCTGTTATTTGACACCTTCAACTGTGAACCTCACGCACTGTACGCAACACACACCTAACAGAGCAAAAACAGCTTGGATCCCCTTGTCGCTGGAGTGCAGAACAGATTTAAATCACTTGTTTTATATTCACATTACAGTTCAGTATGGGGGAGTTTGACACTCCTCTGTTTTCATCTTGCTATGTGGTGCCAGAGATCGCCCACACAAACAGTTTCCAAAGTGCTTGGCAGATTTTTTTTTTGAGAGAGGGAGAGAGAGAGAACATTAATTTACTATGTGCCTTTAAAAAAGAAAAAGGGGATTCACTGGTATGTGCTCAATAGCTCTGGAGTCCATGTTACTGACAGTGTGGTGGCAGTGTATGTGTCCATTCTCAGAAAGTATCCAGTGTGTGAGAACATTCCCAGAAAGGACATCAGAACCCTCCAAGCCTGCCAGGATGACCTCGACGCTTTAGCAGTGATAACGGCACTTCAGCCATCCCCTTACTGGCCCTGGGCGTAGGTCGTTTTGTATGCGCCAGGGTAGATATGTACTGTTGCGATGTAGGGAGATAGAAACCATTATCTTTCTTCCCCTCTTTTTCTCCCTCCCTTCCTCTTCTCTCCCGGCTGTCCTGCGATATGCCTGCTCTACATGATCGTTCTGGGTATACGACTCACCACAGGAGTTGAACATGAGTCTCCTTAATGAAAGCTGTTTTATCAAAACGCTGTCTAAACTCTTCTCTGCCTCTCTTGGCTCTCCCTTGATTTCTGATCTCCCTCTCCCTGGGCCTCACCCACTGTCTTCCTCATCTCTCTCTCTCTCCCTGTCCCTCTTTCCCTCCCTCCCTCTTATTTGCTCCTTCTCCCTCCCTCTCTTCTGATGTATTGAATAGGGGCTGTTGTGTGTTTGTGTTTGGGTGTGGAATGTCGTGAGTGGGGATAGCAGTGACTTGATGCTGAAGTCAGTGTCCCTCTTTCTCTCTCTCTTGCTCGCTTTCTCATTCTCTCTCTTATTCTCTCTCCTTCTCTCTCTTGTTCCCTAATCTCTTTGTAAAGTAAACAAACGGCTGCATTGTGACAGTGGACCTCAAACTCAACCACTCTGATCTCCCGTCTGCTGCTCCTCAGAGGAGTGTATCAACACAAGCCACCATTTGTCTGTCTCTCTGGTTCCTCTCATTGGTACGGGGACTGTTGCCGTGCGACGTAGTTGCCGTGGCAATGTCGGTGGTTCTGGGATGGGTTAGGGCTTTTTGTGAGTAGTGTTTGTCTAGCCCGGGCTGTCACTAATGCGGACTAAATCTCTCCGTAGACTGGAGGATCCAACAGAGAGCGTGAAGAGAGGTAAGACATGATGTCACTGAGGCGACTGACTTCAGGCAAAAAATACTGCTTTGGTTTTTTGCCACCTTACTAGGACAAACTGCTGGTGTTTAAGAACAGCTATTGCTTCTGTCGGATTGAATTGTGTTCAAATGTAACTTAAATGATAGAGTCCTAATGGTGTTGCACAGTTTACAATTGAGATTCAGTTACTTGGAGACATGAACGTTGACATGGTATTTATAACATGTCTGTGAGTGTAGTTTGAGGGTAAACTACTGTGGGTAGACATGTCTTCATTATGTTGAGTGATGTCATTATTGACTACTGTTGAGGTCAACTGTGTGTGATGTGGTTGGGTATAGGTCTAGTTTGTGTAAATGAGTATAGTTTTGAAGCAATGCTAATAGCATGCCCAGTGTTATGCCGCGTGTGGTTACCCTACAGTTGTAATGTTTTGTTTTTTTTTGCTGACAATTGGGTGACATCAGTCTAGTGTGTTTGTATATTTGGATACAAAATGGCGCGTCTATGACAGCACACGCACAGGCTCCATTTAGAACTTACCAATGTTTTATTTCACTTTCTGCCTTTATTCAGTAGGTATTTATTTTTGTTTACTTTTTACATTCTATTCATTTCAAGGCATGAATTGACATGGCCTCGGTGCCCTTTGCGATTGCCTTCTAGATCCCTTTTTCCCCCCAATCATAACTATGTATGTAATGCAGTAAGGTGATTAGAGGCCGCACTCTCAGCCTGGTCGTCACCAGGTTTGGCCTTGGGACGTGTTGATTGGCTGTACACAGGCAGGCTGAGAGGCGGATGAATTAAGTGAAGTGTGAGGCTCTGTGAGTTCAAGAACAAAGGACAGGAAATGACTCCTCCTCCAACCAGGCTTTCCATTAGAACTGTGCAGCTTCAGTACCTTTGCAGATACTGTGCCTTGCAAAAGTATTCGTTCCTCCTTGCCGTTTTTCCTATTGTGTTGCATTAAAACCTGTAATTTAAATGGATTTTTATATGGATTTCATGTAATGGACATGCACAAGATAATCCAAATTGGTGAAGTGAAATGAAAAAAATAATTTGTAAAAAAAAATCGTAAAGTGGTGCGTGCATATCTATTCACCCCCTTTGCTATGAAGCCCCTGAATAAGATCTGTGTGCAACCAATTACCTTCAGAAGTCCCATAATTAGTTAGATTGCACACAGGTGGACTTTAGGTGTCACATGATCTGTCACATGATCTCAGTGTGTCTATATACACCTGTTCTGAAAGGCCCCAGAGTCTGCAACACCACTAAGCGATGGGCACCACCAAGCAAGCGGCACCATGAAGACCAAGGAGCTCTCCAAACAGGTCAGGGACAAAGTTGTGGAGAAGTACAGATCAGAGTTGGGTTATATAAAAAAAATATCCAAAACTTTGAACATCCCACAGAGCACCAAATTAAATCCATTATTTTTAAAAATTGAAAGAATATGGCACCACAAGAAACCTGCCAAGAGAGGGCCACCCACCAAAACTCTGACCAGGCAAGGAGGGCATTAATCAGAGAGGCAACAAAGAGACCAAAGATAACCCTGAAGGAGCTGCAAAGCTCCACAGTGGAGATTGGAGGATCTGTCCATAGGACCACTTTAAGCTGTACACTCCACAGAGCTGGGCTTTACGCAAGAGTGGCCAGAAAAAAGACATTGCTTAAAGAAAAGAAAAAAAGCAAGCACGTTTGGTGTTCGCCAAAAGGCATGTGGGAGACTCCCCAAACGTATGGAAGAAGGTACTCTGGTCAGGTGAGACTAAAATGTAGCTTTTTGGTAGAGGTCGACCGACTAATTAGGGCCGATTTATCAAGTGTTCATAACAATTGGTAATCAGCATTTTTGGATGCCGATTTACATAGCATTCCACGAGGAAATTGCGTGGCAGGCTGACCACCTGTTACGCGAGTGCAGCAAGGAACCAAGGTAAGTTGCTAGCTTGCTAGCATTAAACTTATCTGATAAAAAAAACAATCTTCACATAATCACTAGTTAACTACACATGGTTGATGATATTACTAGGTTAACTAGCTTGTCCTGCGTTGCATATAATCAATGCGGTACCTGTTAGTTTATCATCGAATCACAGCCTACTTCGCCAAACGGGTGATTTAACAAAGGCGCATTCGCTAAAAAGCACAATCGTTGCACAAATGTATCTAACCATAAACATCGATGCCTATCTTAAAATCAATACACAGAAGTATATATTTTAAAACCTGCATATTTAGTTCAAATAAATGTATGTTAGCAGGAAATATTAACTATGGAAATTGTGTCACTTCTCTTGCATTCATTGCACGCAGAGTAAGTGTATATGCAACAGTTTGGGCCACCTGGCTCGTTGCGAACTAATTTGCCAGAACTTTACATAATTATGACAACATTGAAGGTTGTGCAATGTAACAGCAATATTTAGACTTGGATGCCACCCATTTGATAAAAAACGTAACGGTTCCGTATTTCACTGAAAGAATAAACGTTTTGTTTTCTAAATGATAGTTTACGGATTTTACCATATTAATGAACTAAGGCTCGTATTTATGTCTTTATTATATTATAATTAAGTCTATGATTTGATATTTGATAGAGCAGTCTGACTGAGCGGTGGTAGGCAGCAGCAGGCTCGTAAGCATCCATTCAAACTTTACTGAGTTTGCCAGCAGCTCTTAGCAATGCTTGATCACAGCGCTGTTTATGACTTCAAGCCTATCAGCTCCTGAGATTAGTCTGGCAATACTAAAGTGCCTATTAGAACATCCAATAGTCAAAGTTTTATGAAATACAAATGGTATAGAGAGAAATTGTCGGATGTGTCATAATTCCTATAATAACTGCAATCTAGTATTTCCTTACTGGGAATATTGAAGAACTGGGAATATTGAACCACCAGATTTCATATTGTCTGAGCAAGTAACTTAAACGTTAGCTTTTTTACATGGCACATATTGCACTTTTATTTTCTTCTCCAACACTTTGTTTTTTTTTTACATTATTTAAACCAAATTGAGCCTGTTTCATTATTTATTTGAGACTAAATAAATAAAATGTATGTGTTATATTAAGTTAAAATAAGTGTTCATTGTTCATTCAGTATTGTTGAAATTGTCATTATTTCAAATATTTAAAAATAGTCTGATTAATCGGTATCGGCTTTTTTTGGTCCTCCAATAATCAGTATCGGCATTGAAAAATCATAATCAGTCAACCTCTACTTTTTGGCCATCAAGGAAAATGCTATGTCTTTGCGCAAACCCAACACCTCTCATCACCCCGAGAACACCATCCCCACAGTGAAGCATGGTGGGGCCAACATCATGCGGTGGGGATGTTTTTCATCAGCAGGGACTGGGAAACTGGTCAGAATTGAAGGAATGATGAATGGTGCTAAATACAGGGAAATTCTTGAGGGAAACCTGTTTCAAAGGTTCACCTTCCAGCAGGACAATGACCATAAGCATACTGCTAAAGCAACACACTAATGGTTTAAGGGGAAACATTTAAATGTCTTGGAATGGCCTAGTCAAAGCTCAGAACTCAATCCAATTGAGAATCTGTGGTATGACTTAAAGATTGCTGTACACCAGCGTAACCCATCCAACTTGAAGGAGCGGGATCAGTTTTGCCTTGAAGAAAGGGCAAAAATCCCAGTGGCTAGATATGCCAAGCTTATAGAGATATACCCCAAGAGGCTTGCAGCTGTAATTGCTGAAAAAGGTGGCTCTACAAAGTATTGACTTTGGGGGGGTGAATAGTTACGCACGCTCAAGTTTTCAGTTTTTTTGTATTTCTTCTTGTTTGTTTCACCATAAAAAATATTTAGCATCTTCAAAGTGGTAGGCATCTTGTGTAAATCAAATTATACAAACCCCCCAAAAATATATTTTAATTCCAGGTTGTAAGGCAGCAAAATAGGTCAAATGCAAAGGGGGTGAAAAACTTTCGCAAGCCACTGTAGGAACCAGGAACGAGTGTTAACTTGGAGGGAGAGAGGAGCACTAGCAGAATAGCACTACTTGTTATAAAGACAAGTCCTGGACTAGAAACCACTAGACCCTAAAAGAGAGAATCATAATATTTATAGTCTATTGTCATGCGGTTGTTTACAGTCATCCAGACTCATTCTTTGACAGGAGTTGTGATGAATACAGACAGATACTTTACAGATAGACGACACAAGAAGACACATAGTTGTGTTAACTGCCTGGGCGGCAGGTAGCCTCGTGGTTAGAGCGTTGGACTTGCAAGATCGAATCCCCGAGCTGACAAGGTAAAAATGTGTCGTTCTGCCCCTGAACAAGGCTGTTATTGTAAATAAGAATTTGTTCTTAACTGACTTGCCTAGTTAAATAAAGATATAAAATAAAAACAACTAGAGGGATGTGATCATAAAGTCTGTTGTTTTTGATGATGCTGTTGTCCAGAAGACAGGCTCTGAGTCTGATTGGATGAAAGCATGATCCTTGGTTCATTCTTTTATAGACTTGATCAACACTTGAATCGTCGTGGACAGATGGGTTATATACAGATTGACAACATGTCAATGTGAGACCAGTTCTCTCCTTTGTTCTTTCAGTGACATTTTCCAGTGTTTTTCAGAAGCCTACTGTCTGATTAATACGTTTTCAGCAGGGAAAATTACACCTTTCTATTCTGATACTGTTATGACCTCTGTGAGGGATGGATGGAGAGAAAGAGAGGGACACAGCCGTTTGACGGGTATTAGAGAGCAGGAGTGAAGGGGAAAGCGGAGAACTGGGTAATTTCCACTCAGGCAAAGCGCTAGACCGGTGGGGACATTTTAATCGCAACGGGAGAGAGAAATGACCTGCCGTTCTACGCAGCCGTCGCCACAGGGCACTGCCATGTGAAGAGGAAGCGGTTGAGACTGGCAGAGGAGGATGAGGGAGGGGTGAAAGTTCAGGGAGGTAGGGTGTCTAACCAGGAAAAAAGAGGAGTAGGAGTGGACAGGGGGAGGAGGATGGGGGGACTCAGGGATGTATGTTTTCCTCAAGCAGCCCTGTAGCCTTAAGGAAGGGGCTTGTCCAGGAGTGTTCTGTAGGCACGAGGAGTCGCAGCAGTCCAAGCAACACAACAAACACAATAATTCTGAACGAGCCTCCAACCCCTTACAAACACGGAGTCACGGATGCCTGTGCCATTCCCCGAGCATGAAAGAGTCTAATTGTGTTTAGCTTAAGCGCTGCCCCTGTTGAATACTAATATGGCCACTGGGGGGTTCAGTGTGTGTTACTGCTGCCAACACTGGGTTTTACTATGGGAAGACTCAATCCCATTTACCCAGAATTCCATTCCACTGAACCCTGGAAAAATTCAGTTTTTTTTGTTTTGTTTTTCCAGACAGTGTCCCCTGCTGTCCCTTCTCCCACTCTGTTTGCCATTGTCAGCCCATGGTGACATGCCTTTCACTGTGACAGACAGTTAAACACCACCCTGTCATAAGAATTCCGGCCGGCTCGATAAGAGCGGTGTTTGTTCGGGACATATTGGAATTCGGGACGAGCCCAGGGAGGAAGTGGGGAAGAATCAAAGTGGAATACTTCCTGTCGGAATACTGACTGAAAAAGTGAAAGAAAAGAGAAAGGAAAAATAAAATGATTAAAACTAAAACCACCCTTCTCTTGGGACCTTGTACTTCTTGAGTGGAGGCAAAGTAGCACATCTCATTGCTGGAGAGGGTTGAAAAGCTGTATGGTGGTTGCTGCTCTGCCATTCTGGTGAATGGAGAGAATTACGTCATGTCTCACACCAGCTCAGTAAACATAGTAGCACACAGAGTGTATCTACAATAGCCTCTCACTAAGAAGACAGTATTGTGTTCTTTCTTTGTGCTGTGTGTGGAGCAATGTATTTATTCTCACAATAACTTGGTCGGCAAGCTGCCTCAATCTGTGTACAAATAGGTTTACAGAACACTGTCTCAGTGTTTGGTTTATTCTCAATCTCAGCGTGAGTCCAATGTGTCTGAGGCACGTGCGCACACACACACGCACAACTTGTTTTTCTTATGTGTATTTGGCTGGTGGCTCAGTACAGGTACATTAAAGCAGATGAAATGCCAATTTGTCCGTCGCCTGGAAAGATTGATTCTCTTTTTCCATCAGGACTTGACCAGATCCAAGTGTACCAGAATATTTTCACATCAGGAGGGATGCTTTAGTACCAGCCTTTTGCTATTAGAAAAGCTCAGATACACAGTCTATTCTGGCTGACCACATTCCATCGCCAGAACTACCCGTTGTTGGTGAACTTCCAATAAATCTGACCTAGACCTTTTAGTTTTCCACTATTACCACAGTGCTTCAAACCAAGAACACACACACACACGTATATTCTGTGCCAGCTTTGTTAATGTGTTTTCCTGTATTTTGAGCTTCCCATTGGCTGCTGAATCAGGAAGTGGCAGTGTGTGTGTGTGTGTGGAGTGACTGTTTGTCAGACCTTTACATTCGCCGGCCAGATCATACAGTCATAATCTGATGAGGAAACCAATGGTTGTAAATGGAGGAGGTGTGTGTTCGGCGCGCTCAGCATCCTGGTCACGCGTGACAGTTTCTCGTTAATCGTCCGTCTGGGGCATAATAGCTGACTTGCGCACGCACCGCTTCTGACACAGTGACGTCCCTCTGACACTGGTCTCCATTTTGAGCTCAGTGGCTCAACTCAACGGCTCACACACACACACACACACACACAGCCTCTTAGTTGTGTATGATACACCACACCCCTGGTGAGTCCTGCTGGTTCCACCAGTGTGGGCTACAGTAGGCCAGGCTTTAACCTTTGACTCCTGGCTCATTGTGGGGCCAGATAACTGAACCACTTAGTGTTTGATAGTAGTGAAAAGGTACAGCACGACCATTTCCAGTCTGTATTGGTCTTCACTGAGCCTACTGGGACCACAATACAAAGGTTGACATGTTGACATTTTGAACTCTTGTCCTTTTTCTTCCTTCGACCTTTTCTCTCTCCTCCCCCCTCTGTTTTCTCTGGCAGCGTCTGGTACAGAGCAGGATGCTGTGCTGAGGCTTGAGCAGGAGAGGGCTGAGATCGTCTCCAAATATGACAAGGTAAGAACCCCTAACCCCGCTAATGAAGGACAGTATATCCCCTGCAGCATTGAATGTTTGTCTGTCACTACCAGACAGACGCTGGGATAACAATATTTCTAGCAGGTTTCCAGAGATGTGTGCTTTGCTTTCTTGTCATTTGTCAGTCTGAGGGTGAAAAGTGTCCATCCATCCATCCACACCATTGTGTGTGTTTGTGGCACCTCTTTCCATTGCCCGTGGCATCATCACTATAGCCAGCCGCTGGGACTGGTTTATAAATTAGCCTTTATAATTTAGTCCAGTGGGCAGGATAATCAAGCCCGCTCATTAAGAGAGGAGCAGTGAGGGAGGGATGGAGTGGACGAGTGAGTTTAATTATGTTTTGATGTTTGACCCTGATCACAAGAGGAGTCCATTTTCTCTCGTTGGCGAGGCGGAACGAGTCCAATCAAACCCAATTCTGTTTCATAATGACAGTGTCGGGGGGGGGTTTATCAAGACAAAGATGGAGTTCATGCTCTCACTACAGACCTCAACGTTTTCTATCAATGGAGTTTCATTCAAGGGTGATGGAGTATGGCCTATCCCTCCGGTTTCCTTTGACAGGAGAATACTGGAAGAAGAAACCTTCTATACACACTCCAACTGTGACAGAGTCAATCATAGACACCAGAAACATGGAAAGTCAAACACGGAGCAGAATCATGGTCCAATTCTGCCATGACATTGATTTTACACAGCTGTCTTGTGCGCCCCTGTGTCTATACGCAGATACCACGGGCTTTAGACACAGTCTGTGTCTCCACTGACATCTCTTCCAGGCTCTGTGCGTGTTCGGCCTGATGTCGGATGTAAGAACAATCTATCCATCCCAGATGTCTTTTTGGTGTATTTATATTCATTTTCCCCTGCGCGAGGGAGCTGGGTTAAGTTAGGACAGGATTTCCAGTAAAGAGAGGGAAGGAGAACTGGAGGGAGAGATGTATTTAGACATCCAGCTGGTCTTCAGACTAGCCTTGCAGACCTCAGCCAATGCTGGACATTGTTTAGCTCGCTCTTTTTGTTCTCTTCTTCCCTCACTTCATCACCTCTTTTGCCCTCTTTTGATTTTTTTTTTAATTGAACCTTTTTATTTAACGAGGCAAGTCAGTTAAGAACAAGTTCTTATTTACAATGACGGCCTACCGGGGAACAGTGGGTTAACTGCCTTGTTTGGGGGCAGAATGACAGATTTTTACCTTGTCAGCTCAGGGGTTCGATCCAGCAACCTTTCTGTTACTGGCACAACTCTCTAACCACTAGGCTCCCTGCCGCCCCTCTCTTTCACCTTTCCTCTCTTTCTTTCTCTTGTATTTGTTTCTCTATACAATCCTTCCGTCTCCCCCTCCGTCTTCACAATTTTATTTTCATTTTCTCATTATTTTCCCCTTTGCTGTCATGCATTCTCCACTCCCATTTTCTCATTTTCAATGTTAACTTTCTTTCTATTGTCTGAATTCAACAGCCTCTCCTCTGCCTTGAGTCAGGCTGTGACTCAGGGTGCGTCTGCCTAGCTCTTCATTTCACACCTGTTAGCTGCAGGGCTAGGCACTCTAGCAAGCCAAGCATAGCATGTACACACACACACACACACACACACTCACTCTGTAGGGGAGTGGGGAGGACTGGAGTTGCCCATCCCTGCTCCAGACTGTCTGAGGGTAAATATACTAAACAAAAATATAAACACAACATGCAACAATTTCAAAGATTTTACTGAGTTACAGTTCATATAAGGAAATCAGTCTATTGAAGTAAATTAGGCCCTAATCTATGGATTTCACATGACTGGGAATGCATATATGCATCTATTGGTCACAGATCCCATTAAAAATAAGAGTAGGGGCGAGGATCAGAAAACCAGTCAGTATCTGGTGTGACCAACATTTGCCTCATGCAGCGCAAAACAGCTCCTTCGCATAGATCAGGCTGTTGATTGTGGCCTGTGGAATGTTGTCCCACTTCTCTTCAATTGCTGTGAGAAGTTTCTGGATATTGGGGAGAACTGGAACACGCTGTCGTACACGTCGATCCAGAGCATCCTAAACATGCTCAATGGGTGACATGTCAGAGTATGAATGCCATGGAAGAACTGGGACAATTTCAGCCTCCAGGAATTATGTACAAATCCTTGCGACATGGGGCCGACATTAGGTGATGGCATCAGCAAACGCTCGTCCACACAATGCCATAAACATGGTCTGTGGTTGTGAGTCCGGATGGACGTCCTGCCAAATTCTCAAATTACTGTAGAGGCGGCTTATGGTAGAAAAATATACATTCAATTCTCTGGCAACTGCTCTGGTGAACATTCTTGCAGTCAGCATGCCCATTGCACAACTTGAGAAATCTGTGGCATTTTGTTGTGTGATAAAACATTTTTAGTGGCCTTTTATTGCCCCCAGCACAAGTTGAACCTGTGTAATGTTAATGCTGTTTAGTCAACTTCTTGATATGCCACACCTGTCAGGTGGATGGATTATCTTTTGCAAAGGAGAAATGCTCACTAACAGGGATGTAAACACATTTGTGCACAAAATTTGAGAGAAATAAGCTTTCTGTGCGTATGGAAAATGTATGGGGTCATTTATTTCAGCTCATGAAACATGGGACCAACACTTTACATGTTGCGTTTATATTTCTGTTCGGTATAGAATAACACGGATGTTTCTATTTCTATTGTAATAGTGTCAATGTTTACAACGTGTGTAGCCATCCAGTTCTATATAGGCATCTATATAGGCAAGTAATGAATCTCATTTGTATTCATTCTCATTTGTGCGGCAAGTAAAAAAAAAAATTTAAAAAAAGATGTTCCCAAGGATGTTTTTTTTTAATAGCACAAATACATTTCAAACTACTTGTTATTCATTGCTTTACCCATGAGGCTCTTTGGTTGCAGGGAAAAGAGGGCGCCACTGTGGAACCCTGGGAGGATGCAAGCTTCCACCTGTACAAAGTTATTGACCGCTTCGGCTTCGTACAGTAAGCGCGCGCACACACACACACACACACACACCCTTAAGTGATCAATTCATTACACAAGGCATATAAACTTTTTGAAATGTGAATCAGTCACATGCACACCACAATCTTCCCCCTTATTTGTGTTCTGATATTTCACTTCAGTAAGCTTCAAAGAACACTAGTTTAAAACAGTACCATTGTCTTGAAGTTGGAGAAAGTGACTCTCTATAGCCTGGTGTGTTGTGGCGTTGGCATGGCCAGCAGTGGGGTTAGATGGCTCTTAAACAACACTGTTCTTAGGCAGTTATAACAGTTATATATAGGCTGGCACATGTGGGCTGGTCTAGGCAGGAAGCTGCAGGGTTAGCCACAATCACAGGGCATCAGTGTGGGAGCTCAGGCCGAGAGTATAGGGGAGAGAGGGATGACGTGCCGGGGCCCAGGGACAGTCACGGTCTGGAGAGAGATGGGGAGAAGGTTCCAGTCTGGAGAGAGGGAAGGATGGAGAGGTTGAGGCCCTGAGTGAAGGCTATGGTCTGGGAGAGAGAGGGATGGAAAGAGAGCAGATTGGGAGAAGGTTCCAGTCTAGAGAGAGGGAAGGATGGAGAGGTTGAGGCCCTGAGTGAAGGCTATGGTCTGGGAGAGAGAGGGATGGAAAGAGAGCAGATGGGGAGAAGGTTCCAGTCTGGAGAGAGGGAAGGATGGAGAGGTTGAGGCCCTGAGTGAAGGCTATGGTCTGGGAGAGAGAGGGATGGAAAGAGAGCAGATGGGGACTTGGCTGAAGGTTATGGTCTTGGAGAGAAGAGCGGGATGAAGAGGTTGTGGCCTAATGCCAGGACTTTGGACTGGTTAGGACACAGAGCTGGGGCCCATGGTTAAGACAGTAGACATGAGGCCTCAGGCTCCATGAAATAGCCTATGAAGGAGAGCCCTTTCTAGGTCATACTGACTTGGTGTGATGACAACAATGAGGGAGAAAAGAAGGGAATGCCCCATTTACAGGCAGACACTGACAAACTGACTGCAAACTCTGTGCTTCCTGTATGTGTTAAAGGTCAGGTTCAGGGGTCAGGGCAGTCCCGGGAAAGAGACACAGGAAGTGGGGGATGGGACACGGGCTCTGTTCCCTTCCTTCCATGAAGTCATCCCAGATCTGACCTGATCATAGGTCTGACCAATGTTGGATTGTTTAAAGCAATGGAGAGGAAACCTTACGTTCACTTGCCCAGTCATGGACAGATTAGTTAATATTACTAAAAGAAGGAAGGATGCATTTTGAGAGTATTGGAACAGGCCCCCCCTCTAAGCCAGTGGTCTGAGTGGCACAGAGAGAGCTGTGCTGCTCTGAACTGTTAGTTTCATAGTGTATCTGATGGATAGCCATAGAGGCATTGAAACTGGGACAGGACAGTAGCCAGAATGGAGGAATGTTTTAATGTGTTATTTCCTGTTTGCTGGGCTGCTGACGTGTAATGTTCCCTCCCTTTGATGAGTGTTAGGGAAGGTGAAACGAGCTCTGGCAGTAGCATCATTTATTTATTTAATGACTCCACTTCCTCTGGAAAGAATCTTTGAGTGGTCCGTATTCACGTTGAGACATATCATCTTGGGGCTCCGTCTTGTCCATCTTCACCGCGTATGAGTGAGTTGAGTCGGACAGAGAGACAGCCTACTAACATTCCACCCAACTACCAAATGTGTAATGTTCTTAAAGGCCCAGACCAGCGAAACCTTAGCTAAGCTCATAGTCAAACAATGATTGATACCTTGCATATTTTCAGAGCAAGAATGTGTCTGAAACAAATCAACCAAAGCTGTGTGATACTAACGCTTGTTTGTTTTCTCCTCTCCAGTGAGAATGAACTTCCGTCCTACGACTCGGTGGAAGAGAAGGTGAGACGACCATGTTTCAGATCCTCAGGGCTAACTACATCTCTCCCGTCCCACGTGTCTATGCCGCTGTAAAATGACCTTCACCGATGAGAAAGAACACGGCGTCTTTCACACACATAACGATTACCGTTACTGCTATGAATAGAACTCTGGTTGCTGAGAATTGATTAGTTCTTTCCTTTATCAGAATCCTAACATTTTGTATTCTTCTACTGTCGCTTTCAATGAGTTACATAATGTTCTGAGCTGATGTTTAGATTGCATTCTAATGTCACTGTAACCTTTGCCTCATCCTGGCATCATAAAATGTTATTTATTTTATGAAGCAAAATGTATGATACTGCATATTTGTCTGCATATACAGTTCCTCCAGAGTTTTGGTAATGAGGAAGTGTTAACATGCCACTTCCTGTGTCCCCTCAGCAAAAACACTTAGAGGTAGAAAGGACCTCAAAATGGCTGAAGATGATGAAGAGCTGGGACAAGTATAAGAACAGTGAGAAGGTACGATCTCTCTCTCTCTCTTCCTCCCTCACCATCTCTCCCCCTTCTTGCAGTCTCTTAAAATATCTCATTCCCACATTCCTGTTGTCAAATATTACATTCCACACCCTTCTCCTCGTGCCTCGCTCACATCTCTCCCTTCTCTTTGGTGAACAAATATTAGTGAGTCTCCCTGAAGAGCATTTATAGGGGTCTAGTCTCTGTAATAGCTGTCTTTGTTAGTGCCTGAGTTTGGAGTCTTCTTTATGATAGGTGTTGGGCCCTCGGGCATTCAGTCCTGACATCCTTCAGTTGTACTCTGAGGTGATCTCAGCGGGAATTGGAGATTGTCTTTAACCTTGGCTAGGGGAACGTTTTAGCCTTGTTCTCTCTTTCTCCGGTTTCAAGGATTGCGTGACAAGCAACAACCAAGGACTTGTTGTTTCCCCCCTCTGTCAGTCAGTGCTCCGCTCGTTTCTCTCGGCTGGTTAAACGAGTTACGGTTGATGGCTCTTTTTGTTTCCTGTGCTGCTGAGAACAATAGCATACTAATGCAGTCATAAGGTTCTAGCATCTGTAAGGCAGGTTCTAGCATCTGTAAGGCAGGTTCCTAGCATCTGTAAGGCAAGTGTAATCTTTAGATCTACTAAAAATCTGCTGTAGGGCAGAGCCTGTGTCCTGGCACAGGTGTTGATGTGACAATGAATTTATGATACAAATAGAGGACTGCGGAGTGCAGCGAGTAGGAGAGACCTCTACACTGAAGAGCCATTTAGATCTCACACACACACACACACACACACACACACACACACACACACACACACACCAAAAGGAAACCACATGCACAATTGCGCACACACACCAATGGTGATTAGTGGAACAGGTGCACTCATTGACTTCATCAGAGCCCTAATTACTGGGCTGTCGCTGTCGACGTCAAGCCCCAAGTGGGTCTATCTGGCACACACATACACTGTACACACACACACAGTACAAACACACACCTCCACACTCACACATAACACACATACTACACACACTCACTCTCATACACACATAGACTAACATGCATTATGAGCATACAACCTAAACTGATTCGTTAACCTTTAATTATCACCATCACTGGCCATCCGATGATCTCCTTTCAAATCAATGTTTCTCTCTCTTCTCCCACCTCTCTGTGTTCTGCCTGCTGAATAATGAAGATTGTGTTTGTGTGTGTATATATAATATATATGTGTGTATATAATATATATATATGTGTGTGTGTGTATATGACACGCTACAAAAGTATGTGGTAACCGCTTAAAATGAGACTATTTCAGCCACCGTTGCTTGACAGCTGTATAAAATCGAGCGCACAGCCATGCAATCTCCATAGACAAACATTGGCAGTAGAATGGCCTGACTGAAGAGGTCAGTGACTTTCAACGTGGCACCACCATAGAATACCACCTTTCCAACAAGTCAGTTCATTACATTTCTGCCCTGCTAGAGCTGCCTAGGTCCACTGTAAGTGCTGTTATTGTGAAGTGGAAACGTCTAGGAGCAACAACGGCTGAGCCGCGAAGTGGTAGGTCACACAAGCTTACAGAACAGGACCGCAGAGTAAAAATCGTCTGGCCTCGGTTGCAGTCAATGTTTCCTCTAAGATGCGCACAGCTCCCCGGGACTACCGTGCAGAATTATCAGCCCACCGAGAGAAGCATGAGATTGATCTTCACTCAACTTTGTAGAGCAGTGTTCACCAACTGGTTGATCTCCAAGGCATTCCTAGTCGATCGCCAAACATTTCTATAAAAAAAAACAACAACGATAAAGCCTTGTCATCCTATTTTGTTTTGTTGGTCTCGGGCTGTTTGGCGGTAGGTGCACCTGATTCAGCTGCCTTGCGCGCCGGGTAGGTGAACTGTTGCCATTTTGAACCAATTCATGTGTCTGGCGGGCCCAGAGAGCAAATCAAGTGCACTATATGCCTACTGCTGGCCAATCGGATTGCTCAAATTACCGTGTCTGCAGTAACATAGCAGGCATAAAAAAAAGCTACAGCAAAGTTGATACTGTGAACCATGACTACAGGGAGACTCAACGAATACAGCAAAGTTGATACTGTGAACCATGACTACAGGGAGACTCAACGAATACAGCAAAGTTGATACTGTGAACCATGACTACAGGGAGACTCAACGAATACAGCAAAGTTGATACTGTGAACCATGACTACAGGGAGACTCAACGAATACAGCAAAGTTGATACTGTGAACCATGACTACAGGGAGACTCAACGAATACAGCAAAGTTGATACTGTGAACCATGACTACAGGGGACTCAACGAATACAGCAAAGTTGATACTGTGAACCATGACTACAGGGAGACTCAACGAATACAGCAAAGTTGATACTGTGAACCATGACTACAGGGAGACTCAACGAATACAGCAAAGTTGATACTGTGAACCATGACTACAGGGAGACTCAACGAATACAGCAAAGTTGATACTGTGAACCATGACTACAGGGAGACTCAACGAATACAGCAAAGTTGATACTGTGAACCATGACTACAGGGAGACTCAACGAATACAGCAAAGTTGATACTGTGAACCATGACTACAGGGAGACTCAACGAATACAGCAAAGTTGATACTGTGAACCATGACTACAGGGAGACTCAACGAATACAGCAAAGTTGATACTGTGAACCATGACTACAGGGAGACTCAACGAATACAGCAAAGTTGATACTGTGAACCATGACTACAGGGAGACTCAACGAATACAGCAAAGTTGATACTGTGAACCATGACTACAGGGAGACTCAACGAATACATCAAAGTTGATACTGTGAACCATGACTACAGGGAGACTCAACGAATACAGCAAAGTTGATACTGTGAACCATGACTACAGGGAGACTCAACGAATACAGCAAAGTTGATACTGTGAACCATGACTACAGGGAGACTCAACGAATACAGCAAAGTTGATACTGTGAACCATGACTACAGGGAGACTCAACGAATACAGCAAAGTTGATACTGTGAACCATGACTACAGGGAGACTCAACGAATACAGCAAAGAGCTGCTGTTTTTATGAGTGAGTTCATGTTTAAGTTCTTTCTCAGCTCTGTCAACACTTTGTATTCAACACTTTTATAAGACATTAAACACACGTTCTTCCTATTTCCACCCAGCGCTACAACAAGCACTGCAGCAGTAATGAATGAGTAGGAAAGTGTATCTATAGGTTTGCATTGTTGTTATTGTTAGCGGCTTGGGTCTTTATAATATCCAGGAATATTTCACTTTCTCTGTTCATAGGAGTAACAACATGAATGTGTGCATGTGGCAGAAATAATGCGGTGCGACTCCAGTTTCCCCACCCTTTTTGGTCAGAGTCAGTGTCGGAAAGGGAGAGCAGAGGGTTGTTGAGGCGAGACCCTCAGTCTGCTGCTCTCCCTCCGCTGAGACTGACCATCAAATGCAGGCATCATCTGCCCAGTACAATAAAAAGAAAGCAAATGATTTAAATGCTCAGCTGTGCCTCACAAGAAATACAACAACAGATCTATTACCAGTGTGATCATATAGCCCACCTCAAATTTCAAAATATAATTCAAAAAACTTACCTGAACAACAATTTATTGGCAGGGCAATTCAAGCAAAGCCAATATGCGTTGATAATGTATTGGGCCTATATTTCTACAGTACTGTTTTTAATTGGTTAATGTTGCATAGGCTTGTGTTTTTTAAGTCATGTTAAAAAAACGATCTGAACTCAGAAAAGGTTGGTGGCCCATGTTCTAGTTTTCCCTGTTAACACTCAATGTTTCCCTTTACTGTGGTAATTGTGATCGAATCAACACAATACTAACCACTTTCAATGTAACATACCGAAACAAAGCAAATTATGCAAGAGATTGTTGTCGGCAGAATGCATTGGAGTAGGATTCTATTGCATTGACACACACTACCCAACCCGCATAAACAATCAGAACTGCTGTAGACCTATATGCAAATAAACCGTTGCCATATATGTATCTGTGCCATTTACTTTGAACTGGACTGTGTTTACAGCATGAGCGGTCATGAGTAAATTGTTTTGAGATCAAAGCGAGAGCTTCATGTAGCCACGTGTGTACATTTTGTTCATATCCTCTGATAGTTAGTGAGTTATTAGCCCAGTTATAGATCATTTGGAGTTAGCAATATGGGAGTGATTGCTTCCTACAAGAGCACAAAATGTGTACATTTCTAGGCATCTTTGAAAGCTGCTACTGTAGGCTGAATGATAGAACAGCTATTTCCATGTTAAAATGTTTCTCCATAGTTTTTTATGGTAGGCCACTCTATTAGGCCTACATTATGATCAAGTAGGCCAATGTTTCTCCATAGTTTTTTATGGTAGGCCACTCTATTAGGCCTACATTATGATCAAGTAGGCCAATGTTTCTCCATAGTTTTTTATGGTAGGCCACTCTATTAGGCCTACATTATGATCAAGTAGGCCAATGTTTCTCCATAGTTATTTTATGGTAGGCCACTCTATTAGGCCTACATTATGATCAAGTAGGCCAATGTTTCTCCATAGTTATTTTATGGTAGGCCACTCTATTAGGCCTACATTATGATCAAGTAGGCCAATGTTTCTCCATAGTTCTTTTATGGTAGGCCACTCTATTATCCCTACATTATGATCAAGTAGGCCAATGTTTCTCCATAGTTTTTTATGGTAGGCCACTCTATTAGGCCTACATTATGATCAAGTTGGCCACTGTTATAACTAACTTAAAGCGGGTACAGCCTCAGTGTTCACTGTAAACATGTGCTGGATGTTGCACAGAATTTTCACAATGTTAAAGTTTACACACACACACACACACACACACACACACACACACACACTGAGCATTGGCCAGATGGGTAGGTCTCCCCTTCTAAATCTCCTCTCCATCTACCCAGAGGTCCATACACACATCACCTATAGCCTATTTTCCAATCACCCAGAATCAGCTGATGTAAGAAGGGCTTTATAAATACATTTGATTTGATTTGATTTGAATAATAGTTGTATATAGTTTGTCCTTCACACGCATACTAGTCCTTCACACGCATACTAGTCCTTCACGCGCATACTTGTTCTTCACACGTACAGTGCCTTGCGAAAGTATTCGGCCCCCTTGAACTTTGCGACCTTTTGCCACATTTCAGGCTTCAAACATAAAGATATAAAACTGTATTTTTTTGTGAAGAATCAACAACAAGTGGGACACAATCATGAAGTGGAACGACATTTATTGGATATTTCAAACTTTTTTATCAAATCAAAAACTGAAAAATTGGGCGTGCAAAATTATTCAGCCCCCTTAAGTTAATACTTTGTAGCGCCACCTTTTGCTGCGATTACAGCTGTAAGTCGCTTGGGGTATGTCTCTATCAGTTTTGCACATCGAGAGACTGAATTTTTTTTCCATTCCTCCTTGCAAAACAGCTCGAGCTCAGTGAGGTTGGATGGAGAGCATTTGTGAACAGCAGTTTTCAGTTCTTTCCACAGATTCTCGATTGGATTCAGGTCTGGACTTTGACTTGGCCATTCTAACACCTGGATATGTTTATTTTTGAACCATTCCATTGTAGATTTTGCTTTATGTTTTGGATCATTGTCTTGTTGGAAGACAAATCTCCGTCCCAGTCTCAGGTCTTTTGCAGACTCCATCAGGTTTTCTTCCAGAATGGTCCTGTATTTGGCTCCATCCATCTTCCCATCAATTTTAACCATCTTCCCTGTCCCTGCTGAAGAAAAGCAGGCCCAAACCATGATGCTGCCACCACCATGTTTGACAGTGGGGATGTTGTGTTCAGCTATGTTGCTTTTACGCCAAACATAACGTTTTGCATTGTTGCCAAAAAGTTCAATTTTGGTTTCATCTGACCAGAGCACCTTCTTCCACATGTTTGGTGTGTCTCCCAGGTGGCTTGTGGCAAACTTTAAACAACACTTTTTATGGATATCTTTAAGAAATGGCTTTCTTCTTGCCACTCTTCCATAAAGGCCAGATTTGTGCAATATACGACTGATTGTTGTCCTATGGACAGAGTCTCCTACCTCAGCTGTAGATCTCTGCAGTTCATCCAGAGTGATCATGGGCCTCTTGGCTGCATCTCTGATCAGTCTTCTCCTTGTATGAGTTTAGAGGGAGTTTAGAGGGACGGCCAGGTCTTGGTAGATTTGCAGTGGTCTGATACTCCTTCCATTTCAATATTATCGCTTGCACAGTGCTCCTTGGGATGTTTAAAGCTTGGGAAATATTTTTGTATCCAAATCCGGCTTTAAACTTCTTCACAACAGTATCTCGGACCTGCCTGGTGTGTTCCTTGTTCTTCACGATGCTCTCTGCGCTTTTAACGGACCTCTGAGACTATCACAGTGCAGGTACATTTATACGGAGACTTGATTACACACAGGTGGATTGTATTTATCATCATTAGTCATTTAGGTCAACATTGGATCATTTAGAGATCCTCACTGAACTTCTGGAGAGAGTTTGCTGCACTGAAAGTAAAGGGGCTGAATAATTTTGCACGTCCAATTTTTCAGTTTTTGATTTGTTAAAAAAGTTTGAAATATCCAATAAATGTCGTTCCACTTCATGATTGTGTCGCACTTGTTGTTGATTCTTCACAAAAAAATACAGTTTTATATCTTTATGTTTGAAGCCTGAAATGTGGCAAAAGGTCGCAAAGTTCAAGGGGGCCGAATACTTTCGCAAGGCACTGTATACTTGTGCTTAACACGCATACTTGTCCTTCACACGCATACTAGTCCTTCACGCGCATACTTGTTCTTCACACGTATACTTGTCCTTCACACGCATACTTGTCCTTCACACGCATACTTGTCCTTCACACGCATACTAGTCCTTCACACGCATACTTGTCCTTCACACGCATACTAGTCCTTCACGCGCATACTTGTCATTCACGCGCATACTAGTCCTTCACGCGCATACTTGTTCTTCACGAGCATACTTGTCCTTCACGAGCATACTTGTCCTTCACACGCATACTAGTCCTTCACACGCATACTTGTCCTACACGTGCATACTTGTCCTACGCGCGCATACTTGTCCTACGCGCGCATACTTGTCCTTCACGCGCATACTTGTCCTTCACACGCATACTTGTCCTTCACACGCATACTTGTCCTTCACACGGATACCTGTCCTCTCATACTATTCACTTGATTAACATTTGATTTATGTCTTTCTTTCAATCTTGATGATTGATTGTACCCCCGTAATGTTGAATGTGAGTCAGATTATTCATACTATCAATTCATCATGAAAAAGGTTCAGTTGTGTAGCTCGAATTTGATTGTGCAAAAAGGCATTTTGAACTTGAGCGTTAGGGCTAAGGGGTGTGGTTGGAAGGTGAAGCATGGTCTCTTTGATGTTACACTAAGAATGTCCTTTTCCCCGTATCCATGTCTCCCTCCAGCTGGTGAGGCGGATCTATAAGGGAATTCCCCTACAGCTCCGAGGAGAGGTGTGGTGTCTGCTCCTCGACGTTCCCAAAATAAAGGAGGAGAAGAAAGACTTCTACGAGGTAGGTTAAGGAAGCGCGAGCCAGAAGCTCACAGCAGAGAGTTCTAGTGCTCTCTAGGACTAACATCCTTCCGCCCTGGGCAAAGTCATGGAGGAACTATACACATTCACACTGTAGTTGACTCTCCTATTGTCTCTTTCCACTCAGCCAGCTTCATTATAGCCCAGGCCTCATTAACATTCATAACCAGGCCGGCAAACCCTGATTTATTAGATTTCAGAGCTTCATCCATTATTACGGGGGGGGGTGTGTGTGTGTGTGTGTGTGTGTGTGTGTGTGTCAGCACTGGAATACTGAGTTTCTAGTCACAACTGAGCTTTATTATAACTCAATAAACATTTGCGGGATGGATGAGTAGTTTTATTCCTCACACACACTCCCTCAGTGACTCTGTGTTGTTGTGTTTCCTGTGTGTAGAAGCTGAAGCTCAGGGCTCGAGGTCTGTCTCCTGACGTCCGTCAGATTGACCTGGATGTGAACAGAACCTACAGGGACCACGTCATGTTCATGACCCGCTACGACGTCAAGTCAGTATCTCCCTCCGACTGTACACACATACATACACACACACACACAGGGACCACGTCATGTTCATGCACTGCTACGACGTCAAGTCAGTTTCTCATACTCCAGGTGATGAGAAGTACATAATCTACACTTAGTCACTACAGAATAGTACCCTTAATTAGGGCCTGGAGTTTTCGACCGTGTGCCCTGACTAGGAAAAACCCATGATGCACATCTGTCTGGCCATACCTCTTTCTGTCGTAATGGTGGCTGACATGGACATTTCCCTATAAGGAAGTGAGAGGACACACACGTCCCTTTTCTGTGTTTTTACTTCTGCTTGATGACGTCATGGAGAGAGCCAGAACCAGGGGCCCCTGGGAAATAAACACTGGCCTGCAGAGTCCGAGAGCACCACAGACCTGGCAGGCACAGCTTTACAGGAACTAAACACATTACCTCGATACTGACCATGACACAATACAACTACCTCAAACACAGCTATACCATGAAAGCATAAAATGTACAACTACCTCAAACACAAAGGTTGCCATTACTGGCCAAATATAGGAAGTAAAAATCACTAATGCATTTGTTCATCTCATTTAGAAGACAATACGACTATTAGAGCATTTGAATGATGAGAGAAGACCAGATCTCTCTTGAAAAATGTATCTCAATGAGACTAACCTGGCTAAATAAAAAAAAAAGCAACCTGAATTCCCCTTTTGTGATCAATTGGGAATCTCCTGAGGTGTTCCTGTTAGTTAACCTGCACTTCCGTCAGATGATGTCTAGTCATTATATTAGTAGGTCGACTGTTTGTTGTTGTTTTCAGGCAGCAGGCTCTGTTCCACGTCCTAACAGCCTACTCCGTGTACAACACGGTGAGTCACACTACACACATTCCAGAATGAATCCCCCGTCACCTCAACGCCTCTCTTTACCCTACCTCTCCTTTCCCCAATCAACTGTTTTCTACAGCCTCGTCCTTCTCTCCCTCGTCCTTCTTTTATCCCCTCATCCAGCTCCTCCTGATCATCCTCCCCTGTTCTCTCCATCCACCGACCTCTTCTGTTCCTGTCTAGATATAGAGAAGTGAGTTGGTGTGCAGTTTTGCATGCGTGTTTGTCTATACATTATAAAACTGTGTGTGTGTGTGTATAGGAGGTGGGGTACTGCCAGGGCATGAGTCAGATCACTGCTCTGTTGCTCATCTATATGAACGAAGAGGATGCCTTCTGGGCTCTGGTCAAACTGCTGTCTGGACAGAAACACGCCATGCATGGTAAACACACCAGAACACACACACTACACACTGTGTAACATCCCATAGAAGTGTTAGGCCGTCATTCAATAGCCCACGCAAAACCCACGCCTAAGCCATGCCAACCATATGCACCATATAGGACACAAGTCAATTCAGGGGTAGCATACTAGACCAGACACACTAAGTAGGCATGAACAGCCATGCCCTAGACCACATAGGATAGTTAGCTCTGGTATTTTACTCCAAACATTCTTTAAGTCCAACATGACCCCACTGACACAGGAACGTGCCCTCCGGATAGAATATAAACACGCACTCACACACTGAATACACACCCACACACACTCTCACATACCTTTCAAGGACTTAGGCTGTCTCTTCTGGGCCCCATAAAATGTGAGGAAACACATTTCTAGAGAACCCTCCCTGACAACTCCTTACCAGATATCTATAGAGCTCACCCAATCTCCCGTCCCTTCCATTCAGACCCACACACAGCGAGAACCACCAGAGTCATTTCTTACATTTGATAAAATGCTCTGTGATCTCCGCCCCTCCTCCCCTCTAGGGTTTTTTATCCCCGGCTTCCCCAAGCTGATGCGCTTCCAGGAGCACCATGACCGCATCCTCAAGAAGATGATGCCCAAACTGAAGTCACACCTGGTGAGGCCCACAGAGCACACACACACACACACACACACACAGTCTGGGGGAGGGGGTAGTGGTATATAAATGGCAGCCCTAAGCCAGCTGGTATGGGGTACTGAGTTGAGTGCCACAGCAGCAGCCTTTGATGTGTTGAGATTAAAGGGTGGTGGAATGAGAGAGAAATGCCATGTCTACAAACGCAACCATACACACACAGATATGGCTTTTATTCTGCTTTTAATATGGGGCCTTGGGCACGTTGGCGGACTAACCACTGCTGTTAAACCAAGGCCACTGTTTAAATACACACACACACACACACACACACACACACACACACACACACGCACATGGAGTGGTAATGGCTCATTGACCTCTGTTTCAGGACACACAGGAGGTGTTCACCAGCCTGTACACTATGAAGTGGTTCTTCCAGTGTTTCCTGGACAGGGTGAGTGTCTGGATCACATCCCCTTCCCTCTGTATCAGAATGTTAGACGGGGTGAGTGTCTGAATCACATCCCCTTCCCTCTGTATCAGAATGTTAGACAGGGTGAGTGTCTGAATCACATCCCCTTCCCTCTGTATCAGAATGTTAGACAGGGTGAGTGTCTGAATCACATCCCCTTCCCTCTGTATCAGAATGTTAGACAGGGTGAGTGTCTGAATCACATCCCCTTCCCTCTGTATCAGAATGTTAGACAGGGTGAGTGTCTGAATCACATCCCCTTCCCTCTGTATCAGAATGTTAGACAGGGTGAGTGTCTGAATCACATCCCCTTCCCTCTGTATCAGAATGTTAGACAGGGTGAGTGTCTGAGTCACATCCCCTTCCTTCTGTATCAGAATGTTAGACAGGGGGAGTGTCTGAGTCACATCCCCTTCCCTCTGTATCAGAATGTTGGACAGGGTGAGTGTCTGGATCACATCCCCTTCCCTCTGTATCAGAATGTTAGACAGGGGGAGTGTCTGAGTCACATCCCCTTCCCTCTGTATCAGAATGTTAGACAGGGTGAGTGTCTGGATCACATCCCCTTCCCTCTGTATCAGAATGTTAGACAGGGTGAGTGTCTGGATCACATCCCCTTCCCTCTGTATCAGAATGTTAGACAGGGGGAGTGTCTGAGTCACATCCCCTTCCCTCTGTATCATAATGTTAGACAGGGTGAGTGTCTGAATCACATCCCCTTCCCTCTGTATCAGAATGTTAGACAGGGTGAGTGTCTGGATCACATCCCCTTCCCTCTGTATCAGAATGTTAGACAGGGGGAGTGTCTGAGTCACATCCCCTTCCCTCTGTATCAGAATGTTAGACAGGATGAGTGTCTGGATCACATCCCCTTCCCTCTGTAGCAGCTTTTCTAAATGTGTCTTTGTAAAGCATCAGTCATTATCACACCATGCCTACTGCGGGTGTCGTGCTAAAGAAAGTGTTCAATTATATTCTGAAAATATATTTATTTCTTCTCTTTTCTGGCTGTCTCATTCTCTCTCCCTATCTCTTTCTCTCTCCTTCATTATCTTTCTTCCTCTGTCTCTCTCCCTCAGACCCCCTTCACCCTGACCCTGCGGATCTGGGACATCTATATCCTGGAGGGAGAGAGAGTTCTGACCGCCATGTCCTACACGGTCCTCAAACTGCACAAGAGTAAGACCAGAACAGTAGGATTGTGCTATTGTGACCACGTGGTTGTCTGTGCGCCGCCAGGCAAAGTTGCACATCAAGTTCACTGAACCACCTCCGCTAACCTCTAAGATCTGTGACTGTCCTCAAACTGCACAGGAGAAAGTGTTCTCACACATAGCGTGTGTGTGTTTGTTTGCAGAGCACCTGTTGAAGCTGTCTATGGAGGATCTGGTTGAGTTTCTGCAGGTGACTCTGGCCAAGGACTTCTTCTTTGAGGATGACTTTGTGATTGAGCAGCTGCAGAACAACATGGTGGAGCTAAGGAGGTCCAAACTGGAGCTGGCCGCACCAGGTAGCCTTCTGACCCCCAACACATCTCATACACACTGATTACAGGAGGCTATACATTTGTCACACACACGCAGATTAGACAACTGCCACACACAAACTCAAAATATCAACACGCACACGGATGTATCACCCTGCATATGTTGCTTCACTTACATTCACCCTCAACCACACAGTTACAGTTCAAACACACACACACACACACACACACACACACACACACACACACACACGGATGTATCACCCTGCATATGTTACATCACTTACATTCACCCTCAACCACACAGTTACAGTTCAAACACACACACACACACACACACACACACACACACACACACACACGGATGTATCACCCTGCATATGTTACTTCACTTACATTCACCCTCAACCACACAGTTACAGTTCAAACACACACACACACACACACACACACACACACACACACACACACACACAGAGCTCTCCTGCTGGCTGCTGTGTAGTAGTAGTATTACCAGTGGTAGTAGTAATTGGTGATAGCAGTCTGTCTCATCTTGCTTTCTGTCTCTTGCTTAATCTGCCTCTTCTCCCTCTTCTCCCAATGGTTCGGCCCAGCCTACAAAAGTGTGGGTGGGAGTGGGGGCCACATCCCCTCCTACGACAGTAACCGGTGGGCTATCCTGACTGGTGTTCCCCTGTTTCATCATCTGTCCATCCCTCCCTCCCTCCCTCCGTCAGTCCCTCCGTTTTCCGTCTGTCTGTCTGTCGCCTGTCTGTCCAGCGGCCCTGGGCTTCTCTTACAGAACATTCTCCCAATGGTACTGCAACCTTGTGCAGTAGCTACTGCAACTCAGGCCAGGCTACTATTGGTAAAGCTACCTTGGAGTCTTGTAGTGGAGGGATTATCCTCCTCTATTACTACCACGCTCGTTGTCTCTGACTGCTTTTAGCAAGGCACTGCAGATGGTCAGTAGAGTAGTAACCATTTAAGCTCCCACTTTAGATAATACGATACTTTGAGTCAATACTTTCAGTTAGTAAGATGCATCTCGCCTAAAGCTTTGACTGGTCACCGCTCAACATTGTAGGCTACATAATGGCTTAACCTCCAAATGTCCTAATGTACTGTGGCATCCTACCACCCTGGGTGTGTGTGTACACACACACACACACACACACACAGTGAGAGAGCCATTTTCTCTTCCTGGTGACAGGATAATAAGTATCATCCAACAGCAGAGGCTTTTTGCTCGACAGCAGCACTCGGAGCTCATCTTCAACCCATCTGCTACTAGTGAACCAGCCACATGTCATGTTGAGAAATGGAGATTCAGAAGCCAAAACTCTTCCAACTTTGACGGTTAAATTGTTGGATGTGGTTTTTAATGAGAGGCTAAACAAAGGTTTGAATAGGTTGTTGTCTGTGTTTTACGTTTGAATGTGGGGGTGGAGACTGGATCCTACACTTAACTTGGAAACCCTAAAGCACCTGTGTCAGTGAACACATTTCCTGGGTGAATCCTCAATACTCTCAAGTGGCTTCCTCTCCTGAGTCCAAACTGAGAAGACTGGGTGGGTGAAAGCAATAAAGCACTGATCTCGGCTGGGTCCCAATACATTTGAATGGCTTCCGCTTCTTGTCTCCTTTCCTTCATCCCTAACCAAAGCGCCATTATTTCTCTTGTCCAGGCTCTTCAGATCAGTGGTTCTAAGGTATGGTAGAGAAGGACAGGAAGCTGCGTAGGAGTGATGGATGCTGTGACTTACAGGCAGAGTTTCTCCATATTGTTTTCACCCATTCAGTCTAAGGACAGGGAAATGGGACACATTCTTACACAATGGAGAGCCACTTTAGTTTGTGGATTCAATACCGGTCAGTGATAGCACTTCCTGGTTCAAACTCACCACACTTCCCGGTCCTGTCACATCCCTTCCTCTTCTCTAGCTTGTGTCTCCTGGTTTCTATGGTGATTGTGGACACACTGTTCCTACCAGAGCCCAACACATCCAGTGTCCCACCTTCACTGTCTGTTTCTCTGTATATCTGTGTCACCTGTACTGCACTTTCATGACACTGGTAGATACGATTATGTAGTAGTAGTAGTAGTAGTAGTAGTAGTTGTAATAATATACTCCAGTAATAGTTTAAAACTGCATGGAGTTGATATATTTATGGTTTTTGTCCTTAAGTGCTAACTCAGCCATGTTTCCTACTTTACTTCTTACAAGTGCTTCTAAAGTCTTTAAGGACAGACCGTTAGCTCATTTCAGTCTGACCTTTTGAGGTCGGCCTGCTGCTGCAGCTAAGTACATTTTAATGAAACTGAGTGAAAACGTATATTATTTCAGTCTACACTTTTGAATGGCACTTCCTAATTGGACGCCTCTGGCTCGCACTCTGGGTATTGAATATCAGATATCTATTTCAGATGTTGTGTTTTGTTATGTCCTTGGTTGGTTTCTCGCCTGTGGAGACGTGATTATTCAGTGTTGTGGTGAATGTAATTCTCTCTTTATTTTCACCCCCCGTCGGCAGTGATGTTGCATGAATCCATATTGCCCTTTTTTTAATATTCTTCGTTTGAAAACATGCCTTTTCCGTTTTGTGTTCTCCCTCCAGGTGCTCTAACCCGTCTGTCTGTTGTATCTGTGCAGGTAAAGAGGACGAGTATCCCAAGAAGCTTCTTGGGCAGCTTCCCCCAGAGCCGGCGGTGAACCAGAACCACGTGGCAAATGGTCAGAGCCACGCCCAGCCGGCCGAGCCCCCAAAAGCGCCTAGCCCCTCCCCCGAGCGCCAGCGGGACAGCCGACCCCCCAGCCGGGCGCGCAGGGACTCCTTGGAGAAGCTGGTCCGGCAGCACAAGGCTGAGAAGAGGGAGGCCAGATCACGGGGGTCTGGAGAGAACTCCATCCACCTAGACCCCCACTGCAAACAGCCCTCCGCCCCCACCCTTTCTACCCCAGAGAGAGGGTTCACACCTACACCGTCCCCGGCGCCCTCTCCCTCGCCACACCCCAACCCTCCTACAAAAGTGGTGGACAGAGGGAAGCCTCAGAACCACGCCACGGCCAACCACAACTCCAATGCCGCCTCCAGCAGCTCCCGTAAAGACATCGCCCCGCGCTGGGTCAAGCCCTCCGAGACCAAGCTGGAGGCGGCCAAGGCAGCGGCGGCCAGGGAGATCCAGCCCTCCTCCAGCCCTGATGACACCCTGCTGCTCAACCGCCGGCCCCGCTCCAGGGGCTTGATCCCAGGCTCCAACCGCGGCTCCAACGCCTCTCAGTACGACAATGTGCCCGGGGGGGCAGAGCAGGACTTTGTGGAGGTCCTGGAGCTGGACAGGCCACCGTCGCAGATGAGGCGCAGCGAGACACCGTCCCTACCCCCCACCCACACCCCCAGCCTGCAAGGGAGCATGGTCTCCATAGGACCAGTGGGTAGGCAGGCCAAACACCCCATCCCCACTGCCCTGTCCCTCAACAGCCCTGCGGGGGGTAAATCCTATGTCCACCCCAACGGCCAGAGCCAGTACCACACGCCCCCCCAGCAGTACTCCCCCGGCCGGCCTGCTATGGTGCCACTCCACTACCCTCCGTGCAGTGTGAGCCTTGAGCAGAGGGGACTGGGAGAAGAAAGGCACTACGGCCCCCCACCCTCCCGAGGCACCCCACCTATGGGTCTGATGTATGGGGAGAGGGCGTACGTCACCACCCAGCGGCCCAGCCACTCTCCGGAGAAGGCCCTCATGAACAACTCCTATGCCACCACCCACAGGCAGCCTCCCAGCTCAGCCCAGCCCCCCCGCACCATACAGCAGCTGGACAGCCCTGGTAGTAACGCCTCCACATACCTGCGTCAGCCCACACGGCTCACCTCCACTGCAGCCGCCTATCCGGTGTACCCTCCTGTTGACTATAACAGGTACGAGGGGCGCAGGAGAGGGGAGCAGACCCCGCCCTACCTGCCCGAGGGGCCAGGCCGGGGAGGGGCAGCGGAGGTGCAGCCGTGGAGGCAGCAGGAAGGTGGTGACATGTCACGTGCCCTGGGAGGTGTACCCCGCTCCCCCAGCTTCCAAAGGGCCCAGATGTCCCCCGTGCAGGAGTTCACCTTCCCTGATGGCCTGGCTCACTACAGGACACAGTTCCACGAGCAGCAGCAACAGCCCACCATGAGGCAGCAGCTCCCCCCGCTGTTCGGAGGACCACACTACAGGCACGCACCAGAGGCGTTCACCATGCAGGAGTCTATGTTGCTGTGAGAGGAGGAGAGCGGGATAGAAAGACACTGAGGTGTAGTCACTGACACTGTGGCAGCAGAGACAAGCGGTAGTCCTACTAGAGTTAAGGAGTTTTAGTTTGGTCTGTTTGTGCTTTATATGTGACGTTCTGACCTTTTTAAAAGTCATACTGCATCGTGAATGCTGCAGTATACCAGCTTCTGATGTTTTTATGGATCCCTTTTAAAAACCCACTGGAGACTGATTATTTTATTTTTCGGATGTTAAATCATTAATGACAGGAGTTTAAAGTATATATGTATATCTATCTTTTAGAGTTGAAAAATGTACAGTAAGTGATGTTTTGTTTATACTGAGTTATTGAAAAGTTATGAGTAGCAGGGGACACTTCTCCTGGCGAGACAAACTCAGTGATTCTATTTTTTATGAGTTACTTCCAAAATGTCTACTTTAGAGGTCCATTTACTCTATATGCTTGTGAATATCTTCTTTTTCAGAGAGAAGAAACAAAGCTACGTCAAATAATAGAATTACGGAACAGTGACAATTAAAATCCT
The DNA here is from genome assembly GCF_013265735.2 of Oncorhynchus mykiss. Classification (NCBI taxonomy): domain Eukaryota; kingdom Metazoa; phylum Chordata; class Actinopteri; order Salmoniformes; family Salmonidae; genus Oncorhynchus; species Oncorhynchus mykiss. The sequence continues at coordinate 24,794,417 of NC_048585.1, read as the reverse complement.
TGTCGAAAATATATCATTTCAATTTTGAAGCACCTCCACTGTATCACGACGTTTTTTAAAACTTTATTTTTTCATTGAGATGATTCTGTCGTCGCTCAGTTTAGCGACCACTGTAATTTCTAGTCATTGCAAAGCATTTCTGTAACCCAAATAGTGTGTACAGTATGTTTGTATATCGAGGCCAGTGTCGGCTTTATACCCCATATTGAGACTGTAAAATCTATCAACAGTGAACTGTTTTGTCGTCCGTAGTAAAAAAAAAAACACCCCCTTTCTCCCCTGAAATAATGTACGATTTTACTTCCCTCTGAAAAGTTTACATGAACATTAATTGCATATTAACAGTACAGTATTTTCATCACCACAGAGTAGGTGTCAGCTAGTTGCAAGAGGTTTCTATAGAGGGGGAATGTGTACTGGTATTGAAGTACTTACTAAGCCGCAATATGCTTTCATTGCCAACTCATGTCTTGTATTTTCAGCAGTCACATTCACTGCTGTCCAGTCACCAGCACTAACATATTAAATCATTCCATATACACACATCAACACTTACTGACTTATACATACTACTTTGTAGTGTGACATGACATATTCAACCACCTCCCCTTTTATTGCTGATTCTCAACTATGTACTTTTTGATACAATGCTTATCGTTCTCAAAACGGTTATAATTATACTGTTATTATTTGAACGTGCAAATAAGTCATTCCTTTTTTTTTTTTGTTAAATAATTCATTGCAAAATAGTTTCAGGTCATTCTTCAGACTTTTCTTTACTTAATAAAACAAATTGGGGTGTGCATTTCTGATCATGTGTCTGTAGATTTATTTCTGTAAGAATGTTATGTCTCTTCATACATCAGTGAAGTGTCTTCGTACATATTTTACATGCATGGACCACAAAGCTCACGCAGGATACTGGCTAGTGATTTATATCCCTGGAAAAGGGGATTACATGTGCCAACATTATTCATCGGCTGATATTTAAGGAAATACTACCCTCTAGTGGAGAAACTAATTGCACCCTCTTCTAAACCTATGCAGCTGCCAACAACCTCGGCTTAATTTTACAGGCCATTTTTCCAGGACTCCCACGTGCTTTAGTAAGAGTATTGCATGATATTTTTCACTTAGCACATTGTGTCTTGTACTTTTTATTTATTGAGACCAAAATATTTCTATGTGGGCCAAACTAGGAATTTGGTCATAGCAATAGGATCATTAAAAAGTTCAATTTGCCTTTCATCAGACCTTTGCTGCTCAAGGAATACAATGGTGCCATCATGTGGCGGTACAGTGCTAATGCATAGAACATTGCTGTACTATAGTAGCACTTTCTTTGGTGGTAGTACAGCCACAGCCTCAATCCCACAGCCACCAGGTAACCTCTCACATACCTGTTGTCTTTCATTATCCATTGCAGGCTCAACTAAACACAGGATCTATTAATAAATACCTTCTGTTTCCAATTAATGTATTTGGGCCTATTAATTTTAAATGAGTCTAAATATAAAATCATCGGCAGATTGGCTTCATCAGTTCTTCAGTAAATCTATTTTATTTTTGTTTAACACAGAGGTAATTTGAATGCTACATTTTGTAAAAATAAAATTCAGAAATATACAGTACATTCAAAGTATTCAGATCTCTTGACTTTTTCCACTTTGTTACATTACAGCCTTATTCTAAAAGTATTCAAATCAATCCACACACAATACCCCATAATAATGTGGAAAAAAGGTTCAGAAATGTTTGCAAATGTATACAAATACATTTTAAAAATACCTTATTCACACAGGTATTCAGACCCTTTGCTATGAGACTTGAAATTGAGCTCCCGTACATCCTGTTTCCATTGATCCTCCTTGATGTTTCTACTGTACAACTTGATTGGACTCTACCTGTGGTAAATTCAATTAATTTGACATGATTTGGAAAGGCACACGTATGTCTATATAAGGTCACACAGTTGACAGTGCATGTCAGAGCAAAAACCAAAAGCCATGAGGTCAAAGGAATTGTCTGTAGAGCTCTGAGACAGGATTGTGTCGAGGCACAGTTCTGGGGAAGGGTACCAAAAGATGTCTGCAGCGTTGAAGGTCCCCGAGAGCACAGTGGGCTCCCGAATGAACTACCAAGAAGCCCTAGGAAGCTAAACTGAGCAATCGGGGGAGAAGGGCCATGGTCAGGGAGGTGGCCAAGAACTCGATGGCCATTCTGACAGAGCTCCAGAGTTATTCTGTGGAGATGGGAGAACCCTCCAGAAGGACAACCATCTCTGCAGCACTCCACCAATCAGGCCTTTATGGTGGAGTGGCCAGACGGAAGCCACTCCTCAGTAAAAGGTGTGTTAGCTAGCATACACCGATGTAATGGTCACATAAGCCCACTGCTAACACAGTTGTCCTCATGCTACAGATGTTGCCATCGACAGCCATCAATATCGTTAAGCCCTACACAACTAACGTGCTGTTTCCCATTTAACAACACCAGAAATAAATGATGCTCAACTGGGACCACTGGCTGATGTGATTTACTTTGAGAAAACACAACACAAGGAGAGTACGATATACATCTGCTACACTAAGCTTGTAGCGTCATGCCCAAGAAGACTTGAGACTGTAATCGCTGCTAATGGTGCTTCAATAAAGTTGAGTAAAAGGTCAAAATACTTATGTAAATGTCATAATTATTTTCTTTTTTTATTATACATTTGCAAAAAATTATAACCTGTTTTTCTTTGTCATTATGTGTTATTGTGTGTAGATTGAGGGGGAAGACTTTTAAATCCATTTTAGAATAAGGCTGTAACGTAACAAAAATGTGGAAAAAGTCAAGGAGTCTGAATACTTTCCGAATGCACTTTATATACCCATTGATTTTTGAAGAATAAAACTTAATACATTCCTCATGAGCTTAAGTTCATGACTTATTACCCCATCAGAAATACAAATAAGCTTGTTTTACACCTTTGTAAACAATGTATAGCCTCAAAACATATAATTTGTATCTCATGGATGGTCAGTCCTCTGTCTATGAATTTTAGAGTAGTTACATTTCTCCAGTCCCATCCCATCAGCTTTTTACCAAATCAGTAGCAGCTTTGTAATTGTTTCAACTGCAGAATGCCCCTTTAAACATGTACATTCTGTCACAAGAAGTGCCCAATCTATGTCCTCTGTGAGTCCCTTGACCATTGGTGCATCTCAAGTATCTACCTTTCCAAAAACCTTCACCTCACCCCCTCCTAAGGGCATACATGAAGACAGCCCTGCAGTATCCCTTCATCAGATCACGACAACAATCAACAGGGATTTAATTTCAAAATGTCCTCCTCGAGCACTTCTGTGTTCTGTGATGGGTTCAGGTCCAACTGGGGGCAAGTTTAACACCTCAACCATCCACAGGCTCCCTCTCCAACCCAGAGGCTGCTGACCCTTCACAGGCCATGGTAGGCCAGCCCAGCAGATATCACTCATCATGGGCCTTCTCTGCTTTGTTTGTCCATACAGGCTTCCGTTTCTCTATGAAAGCCCGTATCCCCTCCTGTCCGTCTCTGAGAGCCAGGTTATCCACCATGACACGAGAGGCTATAGCGTAGGCCGCATCCCGACCCTGGGCCATCTGTCTGGGAGAGGAATTAAATTAAATGATTAAATTATGTATAAAACTACACATGTACACTACCGTTCAAAAGTTTGGGGTCACTTAGAAATGTCCTTGTTTTGAAAGAAAAGGAAAAAATACAGTGTTAATGTTGTAAATGACTATTGTATCACGAAACGGCTGATTTTTAATGGAATATCTATACAGGCGTACAGAGGGTACTATTTAATGAAGCTACCAGTTGAGGACTTGTGAGACATGTGTTTCTCAAACTAGACACTAATGTACTTGTCCTCTTTCTCAGTTGTGCACCATTGCCTTCCACTCCTCTTTCTATTTTGGTTAGGGCCAGTTTGTGCTGTTCTGTGAAGGGAGTAGGAGTAGTACACAGCGTTGTACGAGATCTTCAGTTTCTTGCCAATTTCTCAGATGGAATTGCCTTAATTTCTCAGAACAAGAATAGACTGACAAGTTTCGGAAGAATGTTCTTTGTTTCTGGCCATTTTGAGCCTTTAAATCGAACCCACAAATGCTGACGCTCCAGATATTCAACTCGTCTAAAGAAGGACAGATTTATTGCTTCTTTAATTTTTCAGCTGTGCTAACATAATTGCAAATGATCAATTAGCCTTTTAAAATGCTAAACTTAGATTAGTTAACACAACGTGCCATTGGAACACAGGAGTGATGGTTGATGATAATGGGCCTCTGTATGCCTATGCAGATATTCCATTAAAAATCAGCTGTTTCCAGCTACAAAAGTAATTTACAACATTAACACTGTATTTCTAATCAGTTGATGTTATTTTAAAATGGACAAAAAAAAGTGATTTTCTTCCAAAAACAAGGACATTTCTAAGTGACCCCAAACTATTGAACGGTAGTGTTGTTAAGGGAATTTTTATCAATAATGACTAATTATGTATACATTTCAATCAGGACTGACTAATCAGAATACTATTATGTTACTGTATATGTACTAATCAGAATACTATTGTTACTGTATATGTATGAATTTTCTTTGAATCCTAGTACTGAATATAATGTGTGTAAATATAATCAAGAATTAGTATAGATGAATGAACTATATTGCCAGACTGGCTAGAATGCTTATCTACACAGGCTGGCTCTAGACTGATGTGGGAAGGCTTGAGAACTATACGGCCTTTCTACCAGTGTCAAGAAGAGACGGAACATTTAGAAAACGCTGACGTCATTTTCAGTTTATAATCTGTGGTAAAATGTATCATAAGCAGTACTCACGAGAATAAACACAGCTGGTCTCTGTCCATTTTATACCAATAAGGGTCTTACAAACTCTTATGAATTGACAGAGTGATTCATTTTAATTGGTTATTAAAACAGAGGAAATGAATTCCTGTAACAAGTGTATATAGTATTTACCTTTGTAGAGGAAAATGGGTGACTCTTTTGCTGTGTATCAGTGGATATCCACTCAAACCAACAAAAACATTGAAACGTAGCAAACAGGGAATGAATACATGGTAGGCGGAAGGGTTGAGTGCTATGGTGTGGTAAAACATCTGTGGAGTGAGAGACACACCTGTGGAAGGTGGCCTTGCCAAGGGCTACAACGGGCCGACTGGCCTGACAGACCCACCGTGCGATGGCTAACGTCTCCTCCTCTAGACGCTCCTCAGGAACCACCTTACTGACCAGCCCGTGCAGCAAAGCATCTTGAGCCGAGATCGGGCTTCCTGTGAACAGCATCTCCATGGCAACCTGTAAAATATCAGAATATATCAGTGTTACACAGAGTGTGTTTGTGTATGTGTGTGTTTACCTTCTTGGGGACAGCTCTTCCTATTGCCACGGCTGGTGTTGAGCAGAACAGACCCACGTTGACCCCTGGCGTGGCGAAGGTGGATTTCTCCGTCACCACGGCAATGTCACAACTGGCAACAAGCTGGCATCCTGCTGCGGTGGCAACCCCATTCACCATGGCAATCACAGGCACAGGAATGTCTTGTATCAGGGTCATAACCTTCAATAACAACAAGAGGAATGAGTGTGTACGTGGATGAGAATGTGTGTGTGTATTGTATGTACACAGCCACAGTCTACGGAGGACAATCACACTTGACTCATTGCCAGTAATGATGATGATGATGTGTGTGTACAGTATATTTGTATACAGTCCAATAGTGAACCACACCTCTGAGCAGGCCTGAAACACCTTGAAGTGGTAATCTCTGCCCTGTGCTGATGTCAGCTCCTTCAGGTCATGCCCAGAGGAGAACACTGGACCCTTAGCTGAAACACACATAACACAATGCAACAGTGTTTATGAAGAGGGGACCAAAGGGGGGGCACATCGGATCATGGATCAGCACTCTGGTGGTATCTTACCTGATATGACGATGACTCTGAGGTCGTCGATGTCAGCCAGGATGTTGCCTCTTAGTGATTCCAGCATGGACAGAGACAGGGCATTCCTCTTCTTCGGGTTGTTCAAGGTTATACTCCTGCACATGTAATTACACTGTTACAGTAGCAATAATAAGTTGAAGGGGAACAAAAATCTATGCACTGTACCGATCAATGCACTGTGTACCTGAATCATAATAGTGAGATTTTTATAGGACTAACTGCTTACTAACGTTAGTTAGCTAGATACACCAATTAACGTTTCAGGTGATCCGTTTTGCATTGAAGAGATGGAAGCGCGTGTCCAAAATGGACAGCTTCTATACAATTCGCACAACATAGGCACACATTTTGAGAAGAGGCGCTCGACAAATGCTGTTCTTTGACCACAGGAATCAAACACCGACAGAGTGGTCAAGCTAGCGAACTAGCTTTGTTAGTTTGCTGACAACTTGCATACCTTATTCCATTGTTTTGCTGTCTGACAGTCAGTGGCTCCGCTGGAATTTGCGTACAAAGTGACTTTGACCCAACTATAAGTGTAAACCTGCTGAGTTGGACAATATTAGCAGCACGATAAAACAAATTTCGAGCCATGTTTTGACTGTGCTAGCGTCAACATTTGGGTCATAGGATGAACACCAACATTGGTGTATAGCGCCTTCTACTGTTTCGGGGTGACAAAACTCAAAACGGAAACATTATCATACTTCCCTGCGGGGTGAATGGATAATTAACTGTATATTGACTGCAACTACTGCGTTTATTATGTCATAACACAATACAATTTCAGAATAGCTGTTTTATAAAAAGCGCATCAATGCAAAATCACAAACTATCAAAATGTGTGAATTCATATTTCACATTTCTTGGTCCTAACCATAGGCTTCAGTGCCTATTTGATATCCTAGACGTAAATGTTCAACATTTATTATATAAGGACACTATTACTAACCGCCCCTGCTCAAGAAATTCCTGGTTAACGCAACTGTAGCCTACCAGGTGTGCTCTGCGCCTGCGTACTAGTCTGTGTGGCACTTTTGCTGTGACGCGACGGGCTTGCTGTCAAGAAGGAAACGGGCATCCTTCTGAAAAATCCGAAACACGGACACGAACAAAAAAAGGAGGATAAAACAGACTAAATTAGTATCAACTTCCTGATACATGTAATTCATTTCAGCGCATTCCCCCTGTATAGGTAATGTTTTTTTTCTATTCCCCTGTTTGTTTAGCTAGCTTGGAGGTACTAGCCAGCTATGTTAGCTCACGCTAGCATCTAATATGCTTGTGTAGCTAGATTGCCTTGCCAGAAGAACATTTTGACATAAATGTAATGACGGTTAAAAAATTATAATAATATATATATATAATATTTAAAAGCGGGATAACGCAGTTATTCTTCACTTCCTTATCAATTTCGCTTTCCAGTTTTCTACCCGTTCAATTGTGGTTAAAAGTTGTTAGAAAATATCTATCCACCAAGACGCAAGACTTAGAGTAACTTAGTGAGAGCTTTTAGCCTGGTTCTGACTAGACTGACAGATATACGGCGATCCAACACCTCAGCCGTCTGTTGCCGTTGCTGATGCCATATGGGCCTAGCCAATGTAAAAACAATGCTAAATTATGGAACTATCCAAATGGCATAGCTTGCTACATTTTCCAAAATGTCCATTTATCTGAGGAGAACGGCTGTGCTGAATTACATTGGCCAGAGAAGCAACCACTGATGCTTATGTATTTCACTATATTTCACTGTTTCAAGACTTGGTCATAAGCAGAGTTTATGCTATATCATTTAAAATAAATTAAATCATAGACAGGACATATGCACTTTGATATCATATCTGTGCAGGGTTTTAGAGACATTCAAACAGACATACAATAGGCCTACCTGAAAGCAACCAGATAGTGGGTTATTACTCAGAATGCATTGTGTAGACAGCTCCTCCCCTCCCTTAACCTCAGGGTCGTTCTGAACATAACAGCACCAAAACAAGCAATGTAGGCTAATGTTTGAAATGAAATGTGTTTTGCCTTTGCCCCAGGGAGAATAGCAAGCCTATCATTTGTGTTTGTGTTGCTTGCATGAGCTGGAGAGAACAGTGTTTCAAGTCTTTCTCCTTGGCTGGTCTCCACAGGGCTGATCGTAGTGGACATGGATGCCCCTCTTCCTATTTAACCAGCCCAGCCTGCCCTCTTTCACAGTGCCCCAGCCTGGATGAATGGAGATGAGACATTGTTGACCCATCAGCAGCAGTGCTTAGCATGAACATCCACACACTGGGTGATTCTCTGGGCCCTAGCCTTGCGGTGCGTATGAGCGGAGCCGCCGGTGGCTGGAGCAGTCTCTCTCTGAAGCCAGTGCCTACCGGGTGGATCCCCTCTCTGTTCCAAACCATGGTCCCTACGGGATACACCAAGCTCCAGGAAGAGCGTGGTCTGGCCATGGCCGACCTGGGGCCCAAACCTGATGGGAACGGCTACCGGCCTGACCCCCCTCACCTGGAGGTGCGCCGGCACTCGGACCGGGTAGCACGGACATCCGTTAGCCTGTCAGACGGTGGGGATGTGCGGTACTCTGAGACTGAGCCCATGCTCCCTGAGGGGACGCTCTCAGGGGAGGAGGGCGATGCAGAGGAGAAGGAGGAAGAGGAGAGTCAGAGACCCCCCACACGGAACATGCCCAAGGAGTCGCCCTTGGCCATGGCGCTGCAGATCGTGGTGCCTTTCCTGCTGGCTGGGTTCGGCACGGTGTCGGCAGGGATGGTGCTGGACATAGTACAGGTGAGACTGGTAGAGAATGGTAGAGAATAGGTCCTGTTGAGACTGGGGTGTGGACTAGTGCATGTGAAGTTCAATTAGGTAGATGAGATGGATTTGGCACAGTTTAATTCAATTAGTTTGTATTGTTTATTTATGAGTCCATTTCTTGTGTAGTCCAGAGTAAATGGCTGTAAGAGCTTTCAAGGGAGGTGATAAAGCGATATGTCTATTGATATTAAATTGTTAAAGGGATTCTCATAGCCACTCAGCCAATACTATTAGGGATAGGGTACTAGGGTACTAGGAAGAAACCTACGACTGGAAGCTATGGCAGTTTGCCTTATCTACTTCTTGATAGAACGTTTGAATTTGAATGTGAATATTTGAATGCGGACAACTTTCTAATTCAGACAAGCTGACAATGAACAAATGTAAGCTCCCATCTGCTCTATACTAGCCGGTAGCCAACAATAAACTATTAACAACAATGACATGTCTAATATTGCTGTCTTCTCTCTTTTTCTCTCTCCCTCTCCCCCTCATCCTCTCTCTCTCTCTCTCTCTCCCCCCCCCCAGCACTGGGATGCCTTTAAGTACATTACAGAGATCTTCATCCTGGTTCCGGCTCTGCTGGGCCTGAAGGGCAACCTGGAGATGACCCTCGCATCCAGACTTTCCACCGCGGTAAGACACACACACGCCGTCTTTTAAATACTTTCAAACACACTTCTGCACACAGACACCATCAATAAGTATTTGCACATTCTAGATACATACACTCACACATGCTCTTCTGCTTGCTCTACAAAACCTGTTTGAGATGTATATCAAGATGGCTTCCTGGTTTAGGAGTTATGACGTCATTAGTTTGAGGATTAAAGACCATCAGACATAGTAGTTATGTAGCATGTAGTTATGGTTATGTGGATGACGTTGGTTATACATAGTGGTAATGTCTAGTTTTACCTGAGGCCCTGCAGACTAAAGTGATGTATCATGCTTGTTGTTGTCATGCCTGGACTTGTCTTTATAGGCTTTTGTTGTGATCCTCCATAGGCCATGTCTGGTAGGCCATATATCAGGTGAAATGAGATGGTAGGGAACAGGGAGGAAAATGCTAATCTTTACTATCTTGTATAATCTATTTTGCCTGGTGCCCCTTTGAAACGTCCATGCTTCTTTACCATGTTAAGACATGGTTATAAGTTAAACTATTAGTCTGTGGAGTCGTGTCCACTGCTGTAGAATAGCCTCTCACCCCAGGATCTAAGTCTAAGGGATTTATGAGAGAAATCTGCTGAGGTAGCGGTCTGTCTAGTTCCCCATGTCATGATTTCCCAGACCCTTCCTCCTTTCCCTTCAGAGAGAAGGAAGAAGGGAGGTGGTGTTTCCACTAAAGGGATGGGCTGCAGACAGAACAGTGAACAGGCAGTTTGATGGGAAAGTTGACACTCCACCTCGATCTTAGAGCGCAAACAAGCTCAGAGCGAGAGAGATTTGAAGGAAGAGGGCAAAAGACTGAGAGAGGGGGGGCGGGAAGAGGGTTTAGAGGGATTTATAGAAAATAACTATTGTCTTGAAGGCAATAGTAGATTGGTAGACTGTTCTGTCCAGCAATAGTTTTTTAGATTCTGGCCTTTGGTTCACTCTGCCTAGTGTAAGAACTTATCATATAATTGCAAAGAAAACAACCTCACTTCACCATATTTAATCTCTTAACATATCTCACTTTCTCTCTTTTTCTATTTCTCTCTCTCTCCCGTCTCTACACTCTCTCGCACACCATTACACTCTGGTTCTCCCATCTTGCTTCCTCCCTTTTTTCCTCCCTCCCTTTCTCCCCCTATTGAAATTATCTGGGGTTTGAGAAGTTGATGAGGTGATGGGACAGAATTCTCTCTTTGTTCAGTTTGGCCCGTTCCTCCCCTGCCTCTTTCCTCACAGATACACATTCACATCATTCTGTTCGGTCTCACACAGAGAAACTCAGTGTTGTGTTTCACTTGTTCCCTCAGCTCACTCCCTGTTCACTAAACTCAAAACTGCTAAGCTCTGCATACTTTTGCTAAGAAAACAAGAACAGTCACAAACCTTCCCATCTGAAACAATGCACTCAATTGAACATTGTGTTTAGTTTAATCATATTAGTTTGTAATCTGATTAGCGGTTCCTTCAAACTGTTCAAAGTAGTTAGTTTGGGCAGGCTATTTGAGTGTGAGATTAAAGTGAATATTGAATGAGTTGACTAGCTGGTTGTGGTCTCACTGTGCAGGTGAATGTGGGGAAGATGGACTCTCCCATAGAGAAGTGGAATCTGATCATAGGAAACCTGGCGCTAAAACAGGTAAACACACACACACACGGTCTGCTCCATAGCGAGCAGCAATATTCCCAGTTTTTATTTCTTTCTACCGAGCAAATTTCAGCTCAAACTTGAACGTTGTGAAAATGTAGTGCAACTTCCAGCGCGTGTTTACTGTAAACATCTGAGGCTGTACCCGCTTTAGAGTGGCTTACCATAAAAAACTATGGAGAAAATGCATCCCATAAAATGTATCATGGAAATAGCTGTTCTATCATTCAGCCTGCAGTAGCAGGCAATGTGTGGTGTTCAGCATAGGCCTACATTCCATGAGACTTTTGAAAAAACATGCAGGGCTTGACATTAAGCTGTTTATCCACTTGTCCTTCAGACAAGGAGGTGACTGAAAATGTTGTGTTTGATACAAATTAAAATGTATTATTATTCCCATACCATTATTACACAGAATAAGACAAATTATACTACCCTCTGTCTGTTGGCTACTTAGCTTATTCAAGCCTGTCTCAAAATACAACACTGCCCCTTTAAGACAAAACAATTCCAAATGCAAACTGAGAGCTTCTTCTCAACATGACATAAAAAATGGTAAGCCTATGCAACATGAACCAATTAAAAACAGTACTGTAGCAATGAGGTTTGTGCAGTAAGCTATAGGCCCAATACATTATCACCACATATTGGCTTTACTTGAATTGCCCTGCTAATGCATTGTTGTTCGGGCCAAACATCCCTCCGCTTTCCCTTTCCTCCACTGATACTGACCAAAAAGGAGAACGTCTTCCAGCTGACAGCAAAACTCGAGTTGTTACCGCATTATTTCTGCCACATGCACACATTCATGTTGTTACTCCTATGAACAGAGAAAGTGAAATATTCCTGGATATTATAAAGACCCAAGCCGCTAACAATAATAACAATGCAAGCCTATAGATACACTTTCCTACTCATTCATTACTGCTGCAGTGCTTGTTGTAGCGCTGAGTGGAAATAGGAAGAACGTGTGTTTAATGTCTTATAAAAGTGTTGAATACAAAGTGTTGACAGTTCTGAGTAAGAACTTTATCATGAACTCACTCATAAAAACAGCAGCTCTTTGCTGTATTCGATGAGTCTCCCTGTAGTCATGGTTCACAGTATCAACTTTGCTGTAGCTTTTTTTTATGCCTGCTATGTTACTGCAGACACGGTAATTTGAGCAAACCGATTGGCCAGCAGTAGGCAGATAGTGCACTTGATTTGCTCTCTGGGCCCGCCAGACACATTAATTGGTTCAAAATGGCAACAGTTCACCTACCCGGCGCGCAAGGCAGCTGAATCAGGTGCACCTACCGCCAAACAGCCCGAGACGAAACATTTATAAAATTAGGAACACAAGGCTTTATCATTGTTATTTTTTTACAGAAAACTTTGGCGATCGACTAGGAATGCCTTGATGAACACTGAACTTCACTCAACTTTCTAGAGCAATCTCATGCTTCCCTATAAGCTAATATTTGTGCCGGGGGAGCTGCGCGCCCGTGTTCATCTTAGAGGGAACATTGGCGAGCAGTGTTGGATTTGTGCCCTTATCTCCCTATCTGCGTAGTATGTGTACTTCTGGTTAGTACTTGTGGTAATTATTGACTGAGGGACTGATAGTGTTCAAGAACAGTGTTTAATGGCCCCTTGAGGACTTGTCTTCAATGTTGATAGTGTATCATATAACAGGAGAACATTGTTAGAAAAACAGGTTTATGTTATTCCTGTTAACACTGCCCTCACACCTCTCCCTTTCTCTCATTCCCTATATTCCTTCTCCCTTTTTCATCCTCTCTCTCTCTTGCTCTGCCCCCCGCCACACTTTCCCTTTCTAGGTACAGGCTACAGTAGTTGGCTTCCTGGCAGCAGTGGCGGCAGTGGTTCTGGGTTGGATCCCAGAGGGGAAGTTCCAGATGAGTCATGCCGTGCTGCTCTGCTCTGCCAGCGTGGCCACTGCCTTCATAGCCTCTATGCTGCAGGGTACAGACACACACACACAGACAAGGACACACACATGTACTCTGATATGGAATAGGCGCAGTCAGACAGTCAGTCAAAGCCCCACACATTATCACCTACTGCTGATGGGTCTCGTGCTATATATTAGTAGCAAACACACACATGGACGGTTGAGGTATGTGCAGGCATGTCGCCCTGACCTCTGTACCGTCTGAACCCCAGGCTTCATCATGGTGGGGGTGATCGTGGGCTCCAAGAAGACGGGCATCAACCCCGACAACGTGGCTACACCCATCGCTGCCAGCTTCGGTGACCTCATCACCCTGGCCATCCTGGCCTGGATCAGCCAGGGACTCTACAACTGCCTGGGTGAGAGGAGGAGGGTTTGGACTAGATACTTCCAGATGGAAATAAGATACAAAACCAGTCAACAAGTTGTTTTACCCTCTATTGAGTTCACAATCATTCACTTCATCCTTCTGTTTGTTTTTTATTTCCCCTTGAAAAAAAGGTGAAAATGCTCAGTAAATCTGTCCAACAGTGTAAAGAAATGGTCCGTTTGGAATCAGACTGCATCTTTCAACCACTAGATGGCACTCTTACGCTGTTATTTTGTCTTTACTGGTAATTCATCAGAACAGACTATCTTTCTCTCTCTCTTTTCTCCCTCTCTCCTTCTCACACTCCATAGTCCATATTTAATATGTGCCATGCCCAGCCTCACACGCGCTTCCTCGCGTTACATTACTCAACACAGAGTGGACCAGCAAGCGTTTCCTTTGGAAAGTGTATTTTACTAACCTTGACGTGTCTGAGCCCTATGAAACAAGCATTCATCACCAGACCAGAGACTCAAAATCTATGAAAGGCTACAGTAAAACCTCTGAGATAATTTAATAGAAGAGTTCATACCAGCTCAGTAAATCTGTCTGGCCTTGCCTGGTGGTGTAGGACAGGTTGTGTTCCAAACGGCACTCTATTCCCTATGGGCCCTGGTCAAAAGTAGTGCACTACGTAGAGAATAGGGTGCCATTTGGGATGTTGCCACAGAGGACAGTGTCTCTGTTGTAAGGGCCAGCCGTGTCCGTCCCGTCCGCAGTATTCTGCCTAATTGGACTAATGTGCAGTTTACTCACAGTTAAAGTTAGTCATTTTAGCCTGATGGTGTACAGAGATATCCAGGAGACTGTATATTTTCCCAAGGCCACGTGCCACGGTTGACTACTGCAAACATTTATTTTAAGACCTAAAGCTGAAACGTGGCAAGGGAATAGTGAACCACAGTGACACCCAGAGTCAAGCCTAAACCCAGGGACTGGTCGGTATACCTGTGTCATCATGACTGGGACTATTACCCAATTCTACCCATTGTGACTACATAGAGCTCCCTTCTCTGGGTTTTATATCTATGTCTTCAGGGGGTTGATGATGAAGGCCATTAAGTGTGTGGAATATGAGCATGGTGAGATGAACATCTGGTAAGGAGAAGGGGATGATGGAGTTACATATCTCACTACTAGGCACTAAGCAGGTGTTTTCCCCTTCTCTATTCTCCAACATCACTCTGATTTAGTGCTGTAATAATCATTAGAGTTTGGCCAAAGAGGAAGTGTGTGTGCGCATGCAAATTTCTGTATAAAGTAGACCCCTCCAAGGAGAGTGTCTTGATAGTGAGTGATGTGTTAGATATGTCCTGTTCTGTAGCTACTGTACTGAGTCACAAATACAGCACTTCTTTGGTTTGTAATGAATCTCTGTTGTTTTATTGCTCCCTGCTCTGTGTCACGCTGTCTTTCCTGGGGAGAGGAGGGACAGTATGTTCCCCCCTGCTCTGTCAATCCTCATGCAGCTGAAGCTGATAAATGGTGTTTGTTGTTTTGTTGTTGTAACTCTCACCAGAAGGTTCACTCTGGGGATTACATCTGTTTTGAATTCTCAATTTTCCTCTGTTTCTCTGTCTCCTTTAATGTACATATCTACCTTTGCACATTTTATCTGGTACTGCTACTCCCTGTATATATGCTTGTGTGTTATTTATTTTTTAAATGTACACCATTTTTCTCCCCAATTTTGATCTTACCCAGGTATTTTATTCCTTTTGTGTTTTAACATTTTGCGTCATTGGGAAAGGTTCTTAAGCAAGCTTTTCACTGTAAAGTCTGAACCAGTTGTTTTCGGCACGTGATAAATACAATTTGATTTATCGTTCTCTCGCTCTGTTTGTCTCTGTGTAGACTCTCACCCGTACGTGTCGTCCCTGGTGTGTGCCTTCTTCCTGTCTCTGACTCCAGTGTGGATGGTGATCTCCTCCAAACACCCGGCCAGCCGCACCCTGCTCTACTCCGGCTGGGAGCCTGTCATCACTGCCATGGTTATCAGCAGGTGTGTGGATGCACTCACTCACTGTCATAGAGAAATAGCAACAGACAATTGTACATTCACATGATGAAAATAATAGCACATTTTTAGTGTGAATGTTCTGTGCTCTGCAGTATCGGAGGACTCATCTTGGACAAAACCGTGTCTGACCCGAACCTGGCTGGCATTGTGGTGTACACCCCTGTCATTAACGGTGAGACGCAACATCACTGACTGATTAGACACTCTGTGTGGGTTTACAATGTGACTGACACACTGTGTGGGTTTACAATGTGACTGACACACTGTGTGGGTTTACAATGTGACTGACACACTGTGTGGGTTTACAATGTGACTGACACTCTGTGTGGGTTTACAATGTGACTGACACACTGTGTGGGTTTACAATGTGACTGACACTCTGTGTGGGTTTACAATGTGACTGACACTCTGTGTGGGTTTACAATGTGACTGACACTGTGTGGGTTTACAATGTGACTGACACACTGTGTGGGTTTACAATGTGACTGACACTGTGTGGGTTTACAATGTGACTGACACACTGTGGGTTTACAATGTGACTGACACTCTGTGTGGGTTTACAATGTGACTGACACTCTGTGTGGGTTTACAATGTGACTGACACTGTGTGGGTTTACAATGTGACTGACACACTGTGGGTTTACAATGTGACTGACACTGTGTGGGTTTACAATGTGACTGACACACTGTGGGTTTACAATGTGACTGACACTCTGTGTGGGTTTACAATGTGACTGACACTGTGTGGGTTTACAATGTGACTGACACACTGTGTGGGTTTACAATGTGACTGACACACTGTGTGGGTTTACAATGTGACTGACACTGTGTGGGTTTACAATGTGACTGACACACTGTGTGGGTTTACAATGTGACTGACACTGTGTGGGTTTACAATGTGACTGACACACTGTGGGTTTACAATGTGACTGACACTCTGTGTGGGTTTACAATGTGACTGACACTGTGTGGGTTTACAATGTGACTGACACACTGTGTGGGTTTACAATGTGACTGACACACTGTGTGGGTTTACAATGTGACTGACACACTGTGTGGGTTTACAATGTGACTGACACACTGTGTGGGTTTACAATGTGACTGACACACTGTGTGGGTTTACAATGTGACTGACACACTGTGTGGGTTTACAATGTGACTGACACTGTGTGGGTTTACAATGTGACTGACACTCTGTGTGGGTTTACAATGTGACTGACACTGTGTGGGTTTACAATGTGACTGACACTGTGTGGGTTTACAATGTGACTGACACTGTGTGGGTTTACAATGTGACTGACACACTGTGTGGGTTTACAATGTGACTGACACTCTGTGTGGGTTTACAATGTGACTGACACTCTGTGTGGGTTTACAATGTGACTGACACACTGTGTGGGTTTACAATGTGACTGACACACTGTGTGGGTTTACAATGTGACTGACACTCTGTGTGGGTTTACAATGTGACTGACACTGTGTGGGTTTACAATGTGACTGACACACTGTGTGGGTTTACAATGTGACTGACACACTGTGTGGGTTTACAATGTGACTGACACACTGTGTGGGTTTACAATGTGACTGACACACTGTGTGGGTTTACAATGTGACTGACACTCTGTGTGGGTTTACAATGTGACTGACACACTGTGTGGGTTTACAATGTGACTGACACACTGTGTGGGTTTACAATGTGACTGACACACTGTGTGGGTTTACAATGTGACTGACACACTGTGTGGGTTTACAATGTGACTGACACTCTGTGTGGGTTTACAATGTGACTGACACTGTGTGGGTTTACAATGTGACTGACACACTGTGTGGGTTTACAATGTGACTGACACACTGTGTGGGTTTACAATGTGACTGACACACTGTGTGGGTTTACAATGTGACTGACACACTGTGTGGGTTTACAATGTGACTGACACACTGTGTGGGTTTACAATGTGACTGACACTCTGTGTGGGTTTACAATGTGACTGACACACTGTGTGGGTTTACAATGTGACTGACACACTGTGTGGGTTTACAATGTGACTGACACTCTGTGTGGGTTTACAATGTGACTGACACTGTGTGGGTTTACAATGTGACTGACACACTGTGTGGGTTTACAATGTGACTGACACACTGTGTGGGTTTACAATGTGACTGACACTCTGTGTGGGTTTACAATGTGACTGACACTCTGTGTGGGTTTACAATGTGACTGACACTCTGTGTGGGTTTACAATGTGACTGACACTGTGTGGGTTTACAATGTGACTGACACTCTGTGTGGGTTTACAATGTGACTGACACACTGTGTGGGTTTACAATGTGACTGACACACTGTGTGGGTTTACAATGTGACTGACACTCTGTGTGGGTTTACAATGTGACTGACACTGTGTGGGTTTACAATGTGACTGACACACTGTGTGGGTTTACAATGTGACTGACACTGTGTGGGTTTACAATGTGACTGACACACTGTGTGGGTTTACAATGTGACTGACACACTGTGTGGGTTTACAATGTGACTGACACACTGTGTGGGTTTACAATGTGACTGACACACTGTGTGGGTTTACAATGTGACTGACACACTGTGTGGGTTTACAATGTGACTGACACTGTGTGGGTTTACAATGTGACTGACACTGTGTGGGTTTACAATGTGACTGACACACTGTGTGGGTTTACAATGTGACTGACACACTGTGTGGGTTTACAATGTGACTGACACACTGTGTGGGTTTACAATGTGACTGACACTGTGTGGGTTTACAATGTGACTGACACTGTGTGGGTTTACAATGTGACTGACACTGTGTGGGTTTACAATGTGACTGACACACTGTGTGGGTTTACAATGTGACTGACACACTGTGTGGGTTTACAATGTGACTGACACACTGTGTGGGTTTACAATGTGACTGACACACTGTGTGGGTTTACAATGTGACTGACACTGTGTGGGTTTACAATGTGTCTGACACTGTGTGGGTTTACAATGTGACTGACACACTGTGTGGGTTTACAATGTGACTGACACACTGTGTGGGTTTACAATGTGACTGACACACTGTGTGGGTTTACAATGTGACTGACACTGTGTGGGTTTACAATGTGACTGACACTGTGTGGGTTTACAATGTGTCTGACACACTGTGTGGGTTTACAATGTGACTGACACACTGTGTGGGTTTACAATGTGACTGACACACTGTGTGGGTTTACAATGTGACTGACACTGTGTGGGTTTACAATGTGTCTTACAATGTGCACCAATTTTAATGAATTTACATTCAAACTTTGTAGTTAGAAAAATAGTGCGTAATGTACTAAACACAAACGTCTGTCTCTATCACTGCTACTGTCAACCTCCTCCCATCCTTACCGGGGGACCGTTGCCAAGGCTGTTGCTGGCATTTCGACAACCGGAGATCAGCTTTTAATTAAACATTGTTAATGAGAGACATTTAACTCAATGGAAGGAGACTGTGTGCCTCTAATCTATGTTACTGCTGAGATGTCTACAAATCAGGAAATGTCTGGGTGATCTGGGAAGTGTGTGTGTGTGTGTGTGTGTGTGTGTGTGTGTGTGTGTGTGTGTGTGTGTGTGTGTGGAACACACAGACAAATGACTGGGGCTGGAAAAGGGAGGTTTCCTCACCAACCCTGTAACTATCTGTGATTTACAACACATAGAGGTGGTTACTATCGTATAGGGAGGAGATGACTAGGCTGAGCTTTTCACTCTGAACATGCACAGTTCCTCTCTTCAAAACTAGACACAGAATATAAGAGCAGATGAGTGAAGCTGGTAAAGGAGAGGAATTGGGGGAATGGGAGAGAGAAAGGAGACTGGAATGGGAGAAATGAAAATAGGGAGATGAGACGAGGAGAGGCATGCAGACAGTCTGTTGTCCCAGAGCTACTCCGATGAGGCGGGATATAGTGGGAGAAGGGACCCCCCTGTGGTCTACCCTCACCCCACCCCCCCCTCCCTCTGTCAGACCCAGTGACCCAAATTACAGCAGCTAGCCCCCCTGCTGAGATGGAACCACCATACTCCCCAGACCTCTGGATGAGAGGGATTGAGTGGTGGACTGGAGATGGTAGAGAAGTGCAGTGAAAGTGAGGGATGTTGCGGAATGAGAAGCGGTAGGGGGGTGATTAGGCAGGGACGAGTGTGAGGGATGGAAGGGGGGGGGGGCAGCATTCTATTTAGCCGCACCACGGAGTAGGTAAATGTCAGTGGAGAGGCAGCAAAGATTGGATTAAGTGGCCATAATCTCTGGGCAGCAGGGGTGTCTGTTCTCATTTAGGCCTGCCTGATAAGGATAACAAGCACAGGAAGGGAGATGAGCCCAGCTACCACAAAATATACCCCTCTCCAAAACACAACCCTTTTGGTACTGTGCCTCTTTGGGTACACTTTGGAATGCCCAAGCTCCCTTTCTGTCTCACTGACCACAGCCTCTCATCTCCTCCTCTACTTTCTGTCAGTGTTGTCTCTCATACACTATTTTGGGTTGGAGTGGTTGTCTGGTCTGCCCACCTGGAAGCTGTGAGTGTTTCTACATGAGCCGTGCTGAGTGGCTAGACTACTCTGAGTCACCTGTGTGTGTGTGTGTGGATATAAATTGCCTTGTCCTGCTGTTCTCATGAGCAATGTTCCTCTGCTTGATACAAATTACAATCTATATGACGAAGCTGAGCAGTATTAGATGGGGCACGCTGTCAGTCTTTTTATTTTTTTCCTCTTTCTCCCCCCTTTCTCCTTATCTCTTTCCCCCTACTTTTCCTGTCTTTGTCTATCCCCACCTCTCGTTTTTTTTTCTCTCGCTCTCTCTTTCTCTCTGTAATGCAGTTTTCCCACACAGTAATATGTATTAATTATGTCTCCGACAGTGGCGATGCATCACTGCTGTCTCATGCTCCTTCTGGTTGAGAAGGCTGCATTCCAAACCAAAACTCACACCCTTCCCACTGTCCTAATGGATCTAGAAGGACGTAATATGACAGAAACTACAGTACATCCCTGCTCTTTGGAGGGAGAGGTTGCGTTACCTCAGATCTGTGACTGGAAGGCATCAACTGTTTAGGGAAGGATACAAATCTGGGTCCTCGCATTTCTCTCACCCTCGCTTCTGCTCTATACTCAGCCGCCTCCAGTCAGCTCCAGCCCTAAGCCTGCCTGTTCTGTCTGTTCTCCAGGTATTGGGGGGAACCTGGTAGCCATCCAGTCTAGCCGTATCTCCACTCACCTCCATTTCCACAGTGCTCCTGGGGAGGTACCAGAGGAAGCCAAAGGCTGCTACTACCCCTGCCGCACCTTCTATGGCACAGGTAAAGTGCCTAACCAATACTCAAACTGTGGAAATGTGATCTGTTTTAAACGGGGCATCCTACAGGACAGGTTGCTTAGCATAGAGAGATTTCTCATCCCTCTCGCTGTGATTTTAATGCATAAATTGTACAGTAGGTGCTGCAGAAGGTACTATGTTAAGTCACTACCCCATAATTTAGGCTGACAGATACACAGGTTAGGAACCGTCTTAGCATCTGTTTATTGTTAGACTCAGTTGCACAGTTCCAACTCCTCTCATGTCCTCTCTCTCAGGAGCCAATCACCGTTCGGCCCAGGTGCTGCTCCTATTGGTGCTCCCGGGTCACCTGATCTTCTTGTACACCATCCACCTGATGAAAAGCGGCCACACCACCCTGACGCCTATCTTCATGACCGTCTACCTGGCTGCCGCCCTATTACAGGTCAGTGGTGTGTGTGTGTGTGATGGGGATAGTTCCTTTGCAAACTATCCATAGTCTGCAAATTCCTTTTCCAAATGTGACCTTCATCTGAGCTTGAAATTTCCCTGGCTGACATGACTTTTTATTAAAAGCAGATATTTTGCGAGACACCGCTATTATTGTGACGCTATCACAAGCAAGCTGCGTTCAGAGACCGTCTTTCACTCAGCTTTCATAACACTTCAACATAAATGAACCACGCATAATGAACGTCAGCTTGAGATGAGTGCTCCTTCCTAAGTGACATTTGAAGAAAAATCAGGTGCGGCAGGAAGCCTAGCGGTTAAGAACGTTGGGCCAGTAACTAGAAAGGTGGCTGGTTTGAATCCCCAAGCCCGACTAGGTGAAAAATCTGTCGACATGCCCTTGCGCAGGGTACTTAACTGTAATTGCTCCTGTAGATCGCTCTGGGCAAGAGCGTTTGCTAAATGACTAAAATGTAAATGTAGAAATGTGTGTATCCTAAGCATTCCTAGAGTTCTGTGGTTTTATTCCTGAAGACGTCTGACTTGTGTGTTTTACCGCTTTGATGGCATTCGGATCGATTTATGGAAGCAAAGACTCATAATGTGAATTGGTGCTTTTACTATAGGTGTGCCATGGCATGCCACGACTGTCTGGAATGTGTGGTATTTTCTAGGTGTGCATTTGCTCTCCACCTCTATCTTCTTTTAAAGTGGTTTATTGTACACAGCAAGGCCTAACTGCCATCCTGGAAGTCTTGATTCCGTGGAACTTAGCTTTGATAGTCTGGGGTCAATGTTTACTCGCTACAACTGGTCTTTATAGGAAGGAAGACATATGTTAGTTGCCATTTCTCTTCAACTTCACTAGTGAGCCTTTAAACTGAAGAGGGGGAGAAAAATCATATATCATAAGGTACTATGAGCAGGAGGGTATCTGATTATTATTATTTTTTTAACTAGGCAAGTTAGTTAAAACCTGTTTGGGATAGGGGGCAGTATTTTCACGTCCGGATGAAAACCGTGCCCAAAGTAAACTGCCTGTTACTCAGGCCCAGAAGCTAGGATATGCATGTTATTAGTAGATTTGGATAGAAAACACTCTGAAGAAAAGGTCGACCAATTATGATTTTTCAATGCCAATACCGATTTATTGGAGGACCAAAAAATCCAATACCGATTAATTGGCCGATTTCTTTCTCTTTTTTTGTATTTTTTTTTTTTGTAGTAATGACAATTACAATACTGAATGAACACTTTTAACTTAATATAATACATCAATAAAATCAATGTAGCCTCAAATAAATAATGAAACCTGTTCAATTTGGTTTAAATAATGCAAAAACAAAGTGTTGGAGAAGAAAGTAAAAGTGCAATATGTGCTATGTAAGAAAGCTAACGTTTAAGTTCCTTGTTCAGAACATGAGAACATATGAAAGCTGGTGGTTCCTTTTAACATGAGTCTTCAATATTCTCAGGTAAGAAGTTTTAGGTTGTAGTTATTATAGGACTATTTCCCTCTATACCATTTGCATTTCATTAACCTTTGAATATTGGATGTTCTTATAGGCACTTTAGTATTGCCAGTGTAACAGTATAGCTTCCGTCCCTCTCCTCGCTCCTCCCTGGGCTCGAACCAGGAGCACAACGACAACAGCCACTCTCGAAGCAGCGTTATCCATGCAGAGCATGGGGAACAACCACTCCAAAGCTCAGAGCGAGTGACGTTTGAAACGCTATTAGCCCGCGCTAACTAGCTAGCCATTTCACATCGTTTACACCAGCCTCATCTCGGGAGTTGATAGGCTTGAAGTCATAAACAGCGCAATGCTTGAAGCATAACGAAGAGCTGCTGGCAAAACGCACGAAAGTGCTGTTTGAATGAATGTTTACGCGCCTGCTTCTGCCTACCACCGCTCATTCAGATACTTAGATGCTTGTATGCTCATTCAGATTATATGCAACGCAGGACACGCTAGATAATATCTAGTAATATCATCATCCATGTGTAGTGAATAGGATTGATTGTTTTTTTATAAGATAAGTTTAATGCTAGCTAGCAACTTACCTTGGCTTACTACATTCGCGTAACAGGCAGTCTCCTTGTGGAGTGCAATGAGAGCGAGGCAGGTCGTTATTGCGTTGGACTAGTTAACTGTAAGGCTGCAAGACTGGATCCCCCGAGCCGACAAGGTGTAAATCTATCGTTCTGCCCCTGAACAAGGCAGTTAACCACTGTTCCTAGGCCGTCATTGAAAATAAGAATGTGTTCTTAACTGACTTGCCTAGTTAAATAAAGTTTTAAATAAAGGTGTGAAAAAAAATCGGTGTCCAAAAATACAGATTTCCGATTGTTATGAAAACTTGAAATCGGCCCTAATTAATCAGCCATTCCGATTAATCGGTCGACCTCTACTCTGAATGATGTCTGAGTATAACAGAACTTATTTGGCAGGCGGAACCCCGAGGACAAACCATCCAGGAAAACAAATGTTTTGGTCACTCTCTTTTCAATGGGTTTTCATTGGGAATCTAGAATTCTAAGGCAGTTGCTTGCAGTTCCTATCGCTTCCACTGGATGTCAAGTCTTTAGAAATTGGTTGATGGTTTTCCTTTGTGTAATGAAGAAGTAGCCCTGTTCAGAACGAGGGTCGAGTGAAGTGTACTGTTTGATAGAGGTTTGTGACCTGAAAAGCACGCTCCACTTTGTTTTCCTCCGATATTGAACGTAGTTTATCCCGTCTTAAATTTTATCGATTATTTACATTGAATACCTAAAGTTCTATTAGGAAAGTTGTTTGGACAAAGAATACAGGTAACTTATGAGATATTTTGTAGTCATGTTGTGCGAGTTGGAACCGGTGTTTTTCTGGATCAAACGTGCCAAATAAATTGACATTTTAGATATATAACAACGGAAATAATCGAACAAAAGGACCAGTTGTGATGTTTATGGGACACATTGGAGCGCCAACAAAAGAAGATCTTCAAAGGTAAGGCATGAATTATATCTTTATTTCTGAGTTTCGTGTCGCGCCTGGCGGGTTGTCTTTGTTTGATGGGGTGCTATCCTCAGATAATAGTATGGTTTGCTTTCACCGTGTCAATTCTGCACTGAGACAGACCACAAGACTCATGACACTGTCCCTCTAGAGGAAGAGCGTGGAGAGAGGAAGGCTCAGCTTAGGAAGACTGAGGCAGAAGTGCAGCAGATGATCCAGGAGAGACTGCAGAAGGTTCAAGAGATCAAACACTCAGTAGATCTCAGCAAGAGACAGGCAGAGAGAGAGATATCAGACAGTGTACAGGTCTTCACTGCTCTGGTGTGCTCCATTGAGAGAAGCCAGGCTGAGGTGATTGAGGAGAAGCTGAAAGCAGCAGAGAGGCAGGCTGAAGGGCTCATTAAAGAGCTGGAGCAGGAAATCACTGAGCTACAGAGGAGAAGCACTGAGGTGGAGCAGCTCTCCCACACTGAGGACCACCTCCATGTCCTCCAGAGCTTCCCATCCCTGTGCACCCCTCCACCCATCAATAACTGGTCTGAGATCAGTGTTAATAGTCATCTGGGTGTGGGGACTGTGAAGAGAGCTGTATCTCAACTGGAGGAGACACTGAATAAACAGATGGAGAAGCTGCCTGAAGTCAAACTGAAGAGGATTCAGCAGTATGCAGTGGATGTGACTCTGGATCCTGATACAAGATTGGCACATCCCTACCTCATCATGGCTGAGGATAGAAAACAAGTAAAACATGGAGATACAAAACAGGATCTCCCCGACAACCCAGAGAGGTTCAATCTTGATGTCTATGTATTGGGAAAGGAGGGCTTCTCCTCAGGTAGATTTGAATATGAGGTGATGGTTAAAGGAAAGACTAAGTGGGATTTAGGAGTGGCCAGAGAGTCCATCAACAGGAAGGGGGATATCACACTGAGTGCTGAGAATGGATACTGGGCTCTGTGGCTGAAAAATGGAGAATACGACGCTCTTGCTAAACCCAGTGTCCTGCTCTCCCTGAGAGAGAAGCCCCAGAAGGTGGGGGTGTTTGTTGATTATGTGGATCGTCAGGTCTCCTTTTATGATGTGGAGGCCAGGTCTCTACTCTCACTGGCTGCACCTTCACTGATAAACTCTATCCATTTTTCTGCCCGTCTTAATGATGATGGTGAAAACTCTACCCCTCTGATCATTTCTCCTGTCAATGACACCGACTGAGTTTAACCTTAAAGTATAGTTGATGGGCATTCTTTGGAGGAGACTGCAGTGTCATATGAATGTCACAAATGGTTGTTTATGTCCTTATACTCCTTAATGATATCTAGTCTCTCTCTGTCATTGTTATAAAAAATCAAAGCAGTAAATGTATCCCCACTGCCAAAACGTTGTAATAAAAAATTCCTTAATAAAATGCATATAGAAAAGGGTTTTTAGGGCATTTATTTTCCGCATTTACATGTAATGCCATAGCCACTCTCTTTCACAGGGGACAATGAGGAATTCTCTCTTTCTCTCAATGCTATTTATAGGAATGATATACTTCTCCTTTAAAGTAGCTTGAATCAGGGGAACTTGATACTTAGTCTGGGGTTGTGGTCTCCCATTGGGCTAGTGGTAAGTCGTCGCATTGCTTTCCATGTCTTTACTACTTCATCCAGTAACTTGTGTCCGAGGTGGGATAGTGCCTTTGTTTCAAAAGGGAGAGGTTTGCCGTGGTTGTCCTGGGAGAGGACTTGAAACAAGGTGCATAGGCATGCTTCCCAAAGGAGGGGGTTGCAACTATCCACCTCATTTTCAAACATTGCTATGGGCACAGCTAAACAACGGAAGTGATAAATTCGACTTCTTCTGCTACTTCCCTACTGCAGTGCAGCAGTGGCAACCTCTGTGGGTGACTATTGGCAGATTAAATTATTTTAAGGAGTCAATTTAGAGCGTAAAAGTCAAGTAAGCCTAAACTAGTATAAGTGTAATGTCATATTTATTTAATTCACATTCGCTAACATTAGCTAGGCCTACTAGTTCTGTTGCGATAACGTTAGTTGTGTCAGAGTTAAGGGCCATCATAACTATGGTCTACACCTACAGTGCATTCGGAAAGTATTCAACCCCTTTTATTCTTCCATATTTTGTTACATTACAGCCTTATTCTTAAATAGATTAAATTCCCTCATCAATCTACACACAATACCCCATAAACCTAAATATCACATTTACATAAGTATTCAGACCCTTTACTCAGTACTTCGTTGAAGCACCTTTGGCAGCGATTACAGCCTCAAGTCTTCTTGGGTATTACGCTCCAAGCTTGGCACACCTGTATTTGGGGAGTTTCTCCCAGTCTTCTCTGCAGATACTCTCAAGCTCTGTCAGATTGGATGGGGAGCGTCACTGCGTAGCTATTTTCAGTTCTCTCTGGAGATGTTTGATCTGGTTCAAGTCTGGGATCTGGCGGGGCCACTCAAGGACATTCAGAGACTTGTCCCGAAGCCACTCCTGCTTTGTCTTGGCTGTGTGCTTAGGGTCGTTGTCCTGTTGGAAGGTGAACCTTCACCCCAGTCTGAGATCCCGAGTGCTCTTGGGCAGGTTTTCATCAACGATCTCTCTGTACTTTGCTCCGTTCATCTTTCCCTCGATTCTGACTAGTCTCCCAGTCCCTGCCACCGTTAAATATCCACACAACATGATGCTGCCACCACCATGCTTCACCGTAGGGATGGTGCCAGGTTTTCTCCAGACGTGATGCTTGGCATTCAGGTGAAGGAGTTCAATCTTGGTTTCATCAGACCAGAGAATCTTGTTTCTCATGGTCTGAGGGTCTTTAGGTGTCTTTTGGCAAACTCCAAGCAGGCTGTCACGTGCCTTTGGCCAGACGGAAGCCACTCCTCAGTTAATCTACCATTAAGGCCTGCTTGGTAGAGTGCTGCAGAGATGGTTGTCTTCTGGAAGGTTCTCCCATCTCCATAGAGGAACTCTAGAGCTCTGTCAGTGACCCTCTGGTTCTTGGTCACCTCCTTGACCAAGGCCCTTCTCTACTGATTGCTCAGTTTGGCCAGGAGGCCAGCTCTAGGAAGAGTCTTGGTGGTTCCAAACTTCTTCCATTGAAGAATGATAGAGTACTGTGTTCTTGTGGACCTTCAATTCAGCAGACATTTTTTGGCACCCTTACCCAGGTCTGTGGACAATTCCCTCAACCTCATGGCCTTGTTTTTGCTCTGACATGCACTGACAACTCTGGGAGCTTATATAGACAGGTGTGTGCCTTTCCAAACTATGTCCAATCAATTGAATTTACCATAGGTGGACTCCAATCAAGTTATATAAACATCTCAGGGATGATCCATGGAAAGAGGATACACCTGAGCTCAATTTCGAGTCTCATAGCAAAGGGTCTGAATACTTTTGTAAAGGTATTTCTGTTTTTTATTTGTAATAGATTTGCTAAAAATTTCTGGACTTTCTTTGTCATTATGGGGTGTTGTGTGTGTGTGTGTGTGTGTGTGTGTAGATTGCTGAAGAAAATGTTTTATTTAGTCATTTTTAGAAAAAGCCTGTAACGTAACAAAATGTGGAAAAAGTCAGTCTGAATACTTTCCTAAGGCACTGTATAAAATGTTGGTGACCATCCACACTAGAGGAAAGATTATTGTTCTACAGTCCTACATCTGTCAATCAACTGATCAATGCATCCTACTGCATGCTGCATATTAATAAGGTGATAACTCAAGCCCATTCAGTGCTTTCAGGGTGTGTTCATCGTCATAGTGACAACTGAAAATAATGTCAATGTACATGTAGGCCTAATAACAAAAATTGTATGTACAGTTCCTTCAGAAAGTATGATCTTTTCTCCCTTGACTTTTTCAATAATAATAGTTCAATAATAGTGGTTAACGTTATATTTTTTTTTTGTGTGACTACCCCGTCTACCACACATACAATTATCTGTATGGTCCCTCAATCGAGTACAAAGACCTGGGACGTCTTTCAATGCTTCGAAAAGAAAGACCATACAGGAAGGGGGAAAAAAAGAAGCAGATGCTGATTTCCTTTCAGCATAGTGAAGTTATTAATTAGGCTTTTGATGGAGTATCACTACACCAGGTGGCGTGTATTCATGGACACCAAGGGAAGCCAGGCTTCCCCCAAAAATTTACCAATAAAATTATTTTTTGTCTTTGTGCATCATTTTTCTTCAATTCGTAAGAGGCTGAATGTATCTCACCAGAGAAAGCATCTGAGCGAGCAAAACAGTGCCCCTCTGTCTTTGTATGTGTAGGCCATCTATCTGATACTGTCGGGTCCAAAAGAGTATGACATTGTTGCCGCATTGAATAAAAGGGAAGCCAGCGAGCATTTGGCCTCCCTTGATGATGTAAATCAATAACAATAATAGCCCATCAGAGTTGAGCTAAACTGAGTGAGCTCAACTGTGAATGGTCCTGGTGCGCCAAAAAAAGGGAAGCCAGTTTGGATTTGGCTTCATTCCAATCACATCGAGAGCATACGTCATTGACCAAAACTCATTGTGCAGCTAGTTGTCTTGTTGTCCTCCAGTGGCTAGCTAGCTAAAATTGTCCCTTTCCTAAATTAGCCATGGATGGGGATAGGGATTTGGACTTGTGGTTTTAGTTTATTCTCCGTACTGGCCAATAATTATAAAGGCGATTCAGATCCAACCATAAATTCATACATTGTGCCCCTGGCATGCGAGGATGAAAGATTAATATGTTTATTTTTTTCTTTACTTAACTAAGCAAGTTGATTCTTATTTACAATGTCTACATGTACAGTTGAAGTCGGAAGTTTACATACACCTTAGCCAAATACATTTAATCCTAGCAAAAATTCCCTGTCGTGGGTCAGTTAGGATCACCACTTTATTTTAAGAATGTGAAATGTCAGAATAATAATAGTGATTTATTTCAGCTTTTATTTCTTTCATCACATTCCCAGTGGGTCAGAAGTTTACATACACTCAATTAGTATTTGGTAGCATTGCCTTTAAATTGTTTAACTTGGTTCAAACATTTCAGATAGCCTTCCACAAGCTTCCCACAATAAGTTGGGTGAATTTTGGCCCAATCCTCCTGACAGCTGGTGTAACAGTTGGGTTTGTAGGCCTCCTTGCTCACACATGCCTTTTCAGTTCTGCCCACAGATTTGATTGTGGTCAGGGCTTTGTGATGGCCACTCCAATACCTTGACTTTGTTGTCCTTAAGCCATTTTGTCACAATTTTGGAAGTATGCGTGAGGTCATTGTCCATTTGGAAGACCCATTTGCGACCAAGCTTTAACTTCCTGACTGATGTCTTGAGATGTTGCTTCAATATATCCACATAATTTTCCTACCTCATGATGCCATCTATTTTGTGAAGTGCACCAGTCCCTCCTGCAGCAAAGCAGGATTTTACGAAGAATAATGGGCTGATATTGTACAATCCAATTGGCAAAGCTCTTATAAACTTACCCCAAAGACTGACAGCTGTAATCACAGCCGGAGGTGCTTCTACAAAGTATTTACTCAGGGGTGTGAATACTTATATAAATGAGATTTCTGTACTTAATTTTCAATAAATTAGCTACATTTTTCTAAAAACATGTTTTCACTTTGTCGTTATGGGGTATTGTGTGTAGATGGGTGAGAGATTTAATCAATTTTGAATTCAGGCTGTAACAACAAAATGTGTAATAAGTCAAGGGGTTTGAATACTTTCTCAAGGCACTGTAATCTGTGAAAAGTTGACTAGCTTCCTTGCCAGTCTAGGCTACTTCCAGACACAAGACCTTGTTAGACTGTTTTCAAGCTATCTAAAACAGTGAGTGACTA
Organism: Oncorhynchus mykiss; assembly: GCF_013265735.2. Taxonomy (NCBI): domain Eukaryota; kingdom Metazoa; phylum Chordata; class Actinopteri; order Salmoniformes; family Salmonidae; genus Oncorhynchus; species Oncorhynchus mykiss. The sequence continues at coordinate 24,764,356 of NC_048585.1, read as the reverse complement.
TAGCTTTGTACTGTTTCGACAGTGTGAAAGTACAAACACTTCCCACGTTCCAACACACACAAACATATACAGGGCAGACACCTAAAGCATGCCTCTAAAGCACACCTCGTTCAGTCGTCATTCCTAATGAGGAGAATTGAAACCGAGGCTAAATGGTTCCGTATGGCTCAGCTGGTAGAGCATGGTGCTTGCAACGCCAGGGTAATGGGTTCCATGTTCAGCCCCCTTTAACCTCAGACTCAGATTGTCATACATTACAGGAAGCTAAATGAAATGACACAAATTCATATTTTTTATATTTAATGGCCTTTTTCTGTCACTCTTATTAGGAAAAAAAAGTGTTAATGTAATGTCCAATTAAATAAGAACAGTTTGATTAAATCGTTCCTAAATAAAATGTTTATAGAAGAGGCTTTTTTATTTTATTTACTTAGACTACAAGGGTCTAGTGTCCTATTGCTAAGACAGGATGAAACATCTCTTGCGTTGTTTTCCAGGTCTTTACTACTTCACCCTGTAGCTCTGGTGTCAGATGGGATTAACTAGGGCCGATTTTCAAGTTTTCATAACAATCGTAAATCTGTATTTTTGGACAGCGATTTTTGTGCATTCGCAAAAAAAGACTGTCGTCGCTCCAACGTGTACCTAACCATAAACATCAATGCCTTTCTTAAAATCAATACACAAGTATATGTTTTTAAACCTGCATATTTAGTTAATATTGCCTGCTAACATTCATTTATTTTAACTAGGTAAATTGTGTCACTTCTCTTGCAACAGAGTTAGGGTATATGCAACAGTTTGGGCCGCCTGGCTCATTGCGAACTAATTTGCCAGAATTTTACGTAATTATGACATAACATTGAAGGTTGTACAATGTAACAGCAATATTTAGACTTAGGGATGCCACCCGTTAGATAAAATACAGAACGGTTCCGTATTTCACTGAAAAAATAAACGTTTTGTTTTCGAAATTACATTTTCCGGATTCGACCATATTAATGACCAAAGGCTCATATTTCTGTGTGTTATTATGTTACAAATAAGTCTATGATTTGATAGAGCAGTCTGACTGAGCGATGGTAGGCAGCAGCAGGCTCGTAAGCATTCATTCAAACAGCACTTTTGTGCGTTTTGCCAGCAGCTCTTTGCAATGCTTCAAGCATTGAGCTGTTTATGACTTCAAGACTATCAACTCCCGAGATTAGGCTGGTGTAACCGATGTGAAATGGCTAGCTAGTTAGCGGGGTGCGTGCTAATAGCATTTCAACCGTCACTCGCTCTGAGACTTGGAGTAGTTGTTCCCCTTGCACTGCAAGGGCCGCATATTTTGTGGCGCGATGGGTAACAATGCTTCGAGGGTGGCTGTTGTCGATGTGTTCCTGGTTCGAGCCCAGGTAGGGGCGAGGAGATGGACGGAAGCTATACTGTTACACTGGCAATCCTGAAGTGCCTATAAGAACATCCAATAGTCAAAGTTATATGAAATACAAATGGTATAGAGAGAAATAGTCCTATAAATACTATATTAACTACAACCTAAAACCTCTTACCTTGGAATATTGAAGTATCATGTTAAAAGGAACCACCAGCTTTCATATGTTCTGAGCAAGGAACCTAAACATTAGCTTTTTTTACATGGCACATATTGCACTTTTACTTTCTTCTCCAACACTTTGTTTTTGCATTATTTAAACCAAATTGAACGTGTTTCATTATTTATTTGAGGCTAAATAGATTTTTATTGATGTATTATATTAGGTTAAAATAAGTGTTCATTCAGTATTGTTGTAATTGTCATTTTTAAATATATTTTTAAAAATCGTCCAATTTTAATTGTTATCTGCTTTTTTTGGTCATCCAATAATCAGTATCGTTATCGGCGTTGAAAAATCATAATCGGTCAACCTCAAATTTTTATACGACCCTATGCAGATGTGATGTTAATTCCACACCTGTGTGGATGCACCTGCTTTCAATATACTATGTATCCCTCATTTACTTAAGTGTTTCCTTTTATTTTGGCAGTTACTTGCATGTTCCTTTTGAGAGCAGCCATAAGCAGACAGACCGGCAAAGAGGGGGGCTATTGACATCTCTATGCTGAAGTAAAAGTAAAGTGGAGATACTTCTGTCAGACACAACTAAACTTTCCAGTTCTTCAGAAATCTCTTTACAACTACGCAGTGTCTTTTATTCCTGTGGTTCTCTAAGGGCAGTAAGAACAGCATCAACACCAACAGATACTCAATGTTTTACAAGATCTATTGAACTTTGCTATGAACATGGCTTCTCCTGTTTTCTTATATTTGGTTGGTTAAAGCCTTTTTATAACTGTAATGGTCAACCTTTAGAGAATTAGTTTATATTTTTCCCTGTCTGTCTGGATGTGTTCACTGAGCCAGTCTATTCCATGTGGACACAACTTCTGCAAGGCCTGTATCAGAGGATGCTGGGATACCAATGGCCTGAACCAGTGTCATTTATGTAAGGATAAGTTCTACAGAGAACCTGAGCTTCCTGTCAACACAATATTCAGAGAGATTGTAGATGCATTTTAAGACGATGAGAGTCAGAGGTAAAGATGAGTCCCCTGCCAAGCCCGGAGAAGTGTCCTGTGACTTCTGCACGTGGAAGAAGCTCAAGGCTCTGAAGTCCTGTCTGGTGTGTCAGACCTCTGATCAACCCTGTGGAGAACCTGGAATACAGGCTGTGTAAGAAGCACGACAGACTCCTGGAGCAGTTCTGTAGAATTGACCAGACGTGTGTTTGTGTCGTGCTTGAAAGCAGGCCTCGTGACACTGTCCCTCTAGAGGAAGAGTATGGAGAGAGGAAGGCTAAACTGAGGAAGACTGAGGCAGAGGTTCAGTAGATGTTCCAGGAGAGACTGAGGAATGTTCAGGAGATCAAAGAGTAGATCTCGGCAAGAGAGAGAGAGATTTCACAGTGTACAGGTCTTCACTGCTCTGGTGCTCTCCATTGAGAGAAGCCAGGCTGAGCTCATTAAGGTGATTGAGGGGGAGCAGAGGAGAGAGGCAGGCTGAAGGGCTCATTAAAGAGCAGGAAATACTGAGCTACAGAGTAGAAGCACTGAGGTGGAGCAGCTCTCACACACTGAGGACCACCTCCTCCAGAGATTTCCATCCCTCTACACCCCTCCACCCACCAAGGACTGTGCCGAGATCAGTGATCTGTGTGTGGGAACTGTAAGGAGAGCTGAGGAACTCTGTCCATACTTCTGCCCGAGTAATAATATAAGTGGGGAAAACTCTGCCCCTCTGATCATCACCCCTTTCAATCACCTAATATGACTTTTAATGTCATAACTAAGTGTCAGTTGTGTAGAGAAGGCAGTGTGAAAAATTACTATTTTAAAGGCCCTTTAGTAAGGAGATCTGGTAATCTCTCTGTGACATTAAAAGTTTGTTTCAATTCATCTTAAATAAAGTAGGATTTATTTTATTTATATGTGATGCAGTCCCCCCCCCCCCCCCCCCCCCGCCATGCCTGCTGTAAAGTGAAAAATACCCTGTTTGTCTGAGAACATGTACAGTGGGGCAATAAAGTATTTAGTCAGCCACCAATTGTGCAAGTTCTCCCACTTAAAAAGATGAGGCCTGTAATTTTCATCATAGGTACACTTCAACTATGACAGACAAAATTAGGGGGAAAAATCCAGAAAATCACATTGTAGGATTTTTTATGAATTTATTTGCAAATTATGGTAGAAAATAAGTATTTGGTCAATAACAAAAGTTTATCTCAATACTTTGTTATATACCCTTTGTTGGCAATGACAGAGGTCAAACGTTTTCTGTAAGTCTTCACAAGGTTTACACACACTGTTGCTGGTATTTTGGCCCATTCCTTCATGCAGATCTCCTCTAGAGCAGTGATGTTTTGGGGCTGTTGCTGGGCAACACAGACTTTTAAGTCCCTCCAAAGATGTTCTATGGGGTTGAGATCTGGAGACTGGCTAGGCCACCCCAGGACCTTGAAATGCTTCTTACGAAGTCACTCCTTGCCCGGGCGGTGTGTTTGGGATCATTGTCATGCTGAAAGACCCAGCCACGTTTCAGCTTCAATGTCCTTGCTGATGGAAGGAGGTTTTGACTCAATCTCACGATACATGGCCCCATTCATTCTTTCCTTTACACGGATCAGTCGTCCTGGTCCCTTTGCAGAAAAACAGCCCCAAAGGATGATGTTTCCACCCCCATGCTTCACAGTAGGTATGGTGTTCTTTGGATGCAACTCAGCATTCTTTGTCCTCCAAACACGACGATAATTTTGACCCCACGGGGTGAGATCTTGCGTGGAGCCCCAGATCGAGGGAGATTATCAGTGGTCCTGTATGTCTTCCATTTCCTAATAATTGCTCCCACAGTTGATTTATTCAAACCAAGCTGCTTACCTATTGCAGATTCAGTCTTCCCAGCCTGGTGCAGGTCTACAATTTTGTTTCTGGTGTCCTTTGACAGCTCTTTGGTCTTGGCCATAGTGGAGTTTAGAGTGTGACTGTTTGAGGTTGTGGACTGCTGTCTTTTATACTGATAACAAGTTCAAACAGGTGCCATTAATACAGGTAACGAGTGGAGTGCAAAGGAGCCTCTTAAAGAAGTTGTTACAGGTCTGTGAGAGCCAGAAATCTTGCTTGTTTGTAGGTGACCAAATACTTATTTTCCACCATCATTTGCAAATAAATTCATAAAAAATCCTACAATGTGATTTTCTGGATTTTTTTTCTCATTTTGTCTGTCATAGTTGAAGTGTACCTATGATGAAAATTACAGGCCTCATCTTTTTAAGTGGGAGAACTTGCACAATTGGTGGCTGACTAAATACTTTTTTGCCCCACTGTATCTCTGCACTCCCGTTAACACAAAGAGGACAGTGGAATCTTTCGAACTAAACTGCTGGTCCTAAATCACTTATAAATGTTTCTGTGGCCATGTAACTAGACGTGTTGCCCTATGCTTGTGAGCAGCCCCAGTGTACAGTGCCTGTTCAGGCTTTTCTCTCTCGGAGGAGTGGAAAGTTCCCCCTGCTGTGTTTGCTCAAGGTGTTATCTCCCAGTCAGCAGCCTCCCTCTCTCTCTCTCGTGCTCTCTAACCCCAGTACACACTCACACCCTCAGTTGCTGCACTCGACTCTGCCCTCTACTAAGAACTGTGTGTTCTCTCTGAGAATTCAACCTCTATCCCTGTCTCCCTCTACTTTTGAGAAATCCCCTTGCTTTCCCACACTTTCCTTGGTAGGATTCTTTAAATGGGGCTTCAGTGGTTTCAGAGATGGCTTCATGCAAATCCGTCTGTGCCTTTCCCACTTTTCAAGCCTGACACAAACAGTACAGAGAGGTCCATCCAGGATCATCAATGTCTTCCACAGTTCGTTAGATCAAAGTAGATCGCTAGAGTGAAGGAACATTTTGTTCTCTGAACACAGAGCCTTGAATTGTGCATCTTGTCTCATACAATCATTGGTTCCTGTAGGTGCTGCGTAGAGATATGAGGGGGAGATGGTCATGACCCCCTCCTTTAGACCTTTTGGCAGAATACGTTCTGTAAGTTAAGATGGGAGACGTTGCCAGACGCCACCCTAGTCTGAAGTCCTTCCCTCGATCCTGACTAGTCTTCCAGTCCCTGCCGCTGAAAAACATCCCCACAGCATGATGCTGCCACCATCATGCTAGCTGTCATGTGCCTTTTACTGAGGAGTGGCTTCTGTCTGGCCACTACCACAAAGGCCTGATTGGTGGTCTGGCCACTCTCCCATCTCCACAGAGGAACTGTAGAGCCATGTCAGAGTGACCATCGTGTTCTGGGTCGCCTCCCTGACCATGCCCCTTCTCCCTCGATAGCTCAGTTTGAGTGGGTGGACAACTCTAGGAAGAGTCTTGATGGTTCCAAACTTCTTTGATTTAAGAATGATGAAGGACACTGTGTACTTGGGGGCCTTCAATGCTGCAGACATTTTGATACCCTTCCCCAGAACTGTGCCTCGACACAATTCTGTCTCGAAGCTCTACGGACAATTACTTCGACCCCCATGGCTTTGTTTTTGCCCTGACATGCACTGTCAACTGTGGGACCTTCTTATATAGACAGGTGTGTGCCTCCTTTTTGTTTTTAAATCTTAAAAAACCTCAACCTATTTTTGTAAATGAGCATCAACCAGTGGATCTTGCGTTGAGTGTGAAGAAATGGCCAGTTAACAGTGGAGTGTAGATCACAGTGATGTCTCCTGTAAGGAGCATTTGTGGCAAATCTGATGGCCGAATGGTAAAGAACATCTAGCCACTTGAGCACCGTTACTGGCCGATCTGTATATTACGTCTCCCTAATCTAGCATGGTAGGATGCTCATCTGAATCAAGGTTAGTTTGTCAGATGGGGTGATGGAGGAGCGATTACGATACAGAACACCTAAATGTCACCTTAGCCTGCAACTTGGTTATGTGCTCCAGGATGGACAAAGTACTGTCTAGCCAGAATTGGCTTGTGTGAAAAGGGATGGCAGGGGGAAAGAGGTATCAGACAGGTATGTTTCTGTTGCTCATTCATTCTTCTGGCATTTCACATCAGTTTTCAAAGCTAATGTATTCAAAGCACACACTTGAAAACAAACTCATTTAAAGACACTCACTTTAGACCAAACACATTCAAAGCGTTTCCTGTGTAAATCTTTTTAATTAGAAAGATGGAGACAAAGGACTGATGCAGGATCCCATCCAGCCGCAGGACATCAAACAGTGTCTGGTTCCATTCTGGAGAGTCTTCTCCTCTGCTCTCTTCTCTGCATTGATTAGACGGCTCTAGTTAAAACTGTGGAAGGGGAGGGGAGGTTTGACGTCGTTCTCTGGTTGTGTCTGTCTGTTGATTTTGTCTTCTAAAACGTATTTAGTCAAAGCGATTTGGGGAGAGTTTGTAAACTATTCTGTTTTATTGTCTGTGTCGAGTGAGTGAGTGAGTGTGTTGAAGGGGTATTTGGTGGACAGTGACACTCAATAAAAGGACAGAGGGGAAAGAAGATTCCCTTGATAGACTGCGACAAGCAGAGAGGGCCTTAAGAGAAAGTGTTTGATTCACTGCTCTGTCACAAGGAGTAAAGTCAGTGTTATTTCAGGCTACCTACTTTGCATGCTACCCACTATGTGTGAAGAGACAAATAGACTGTCGCGTGACCCTTGGGGGTTTCCATACATAACACGTTCTGCATAGAGACAGACATCTCAAAGCCATCATCCTAGATGGACCGAGGAATTCAGACACACCTATGAAACACACACGTTATTATCCCTCTTTATCCCAAGACATGTTTGGTATATGCTTCTTATGATTTCGGTGTTTGAAATGATCCATTTCCCTATAATGTATTTGCTGCCGGTAACATTAGATTTCTCCTTGTTTTCCTTTACATATGGTTATCAGTCGAATGCTTAGTTTTATTCCTTATACTATAGCTGTCATACTGCCCCTCTGTCTCTGGTTGGGCTAATTGCAGTGGGCAGTGTTTCAAGCTCTTTGTTTTTTGGACAGTGAAACAGGAATAACACCAACCACTGGCAGACAGTTTCTTTTCTCTAAATCACAATGGCCCAGCGCTTCTCGCTCTCGCTCTCTCTCTCTCATATTCCTCTTCAGCTCAGTTTTCTTTGTTTCCATGGTGTTTCTTAGAAAATATCTGTGAAGAGGTGTGTAATGTGGATTTTTGCGCAATTTGTTTTACTCGCTTCAACTTCTCGGTGGGACGCCACTGTGCTTTGTGAATCACGTGCGTATGTGTGCATCTGTTTTATATTGGGGGTGTGATGTCTTGCATAGCAAACAATTGGGTTTTTGCAATCAGGAATAGCTTACATTGATTTACATGTGTGATGGTAATTGTGTTGCTGTGTGGTCTTTAAGCGAACTAACTTTAAGCTAACAGCTCTCTCACACTTGTTTCTCTTGTGCAGATTTACATTATGTACAGTAAACTCATTCTGTATATTAAACTCTCTCTCTCTCTCTGTGTGTCTCTCTCTCAGGTGTTCCTGTTGCTGTGTATAGCAGACTGGATGGTGTACTCTATGTGGCGTAGTGGTAAAGACCCAGACAGTTTCTCCATCCCCTACCTGACCGCCCTGGGCGACCTCCTGGGCACCGCTCTCCTGGCCCTCAGCTTCCAATTCCTGTGGTACATCGGTGACCAGGACAGCGACGTGGGTGACTGAGATGACCCCTGATCCCTGGTGGAGGGGTCACGCCCGTGCCTCTACCCCAACCCAGAACCCCTACCCCTTCTCCTCCTATTATGCCATGCGCGGTTGTTGCCGTTTAGGCGGTTTGCCTCGCTCAGCTATTGGTCGCTGGAACATTCCTCTGCCTTTCCTATTGGGCAGAGTAGCACTTAACACTATGCTGATTGAGCCAATGAGGAGCTACAGATGTTCATTTGGAAGAAAACTATTATTTGGAAAGACATTTCTCTGCATCTGGTTCCTTTTTTCCATTCAACCAATTGCATTGCATTCTAAAAATCATATGCTTCTTACAGTGCAATTTATTAAGAGATTTGACTGTTGTTGTTTCGTTGCAACAAGTCACTTATATCCAGTGGACACTGCACATATAGCTGGAAGCCTTCAGTTAGTGAGATCTACAGGCTGCGGTGTTTATTCCTGACAGAAGGGAGACACATGGACAGACAGGGTGGAGAAAGGCCAGGTTACAGGAGGTACACAACTGGCCCTGGACAGCTGGGGCCAGGGTTTGCAGGGTTAGTTGCTGGATCAGCTGTTTTAGAGCTGGGATGGAACAAAAGCCTGCACACTATGCTGTTGTTACAGACTAGTATTGCCTTCCCCTGGTCTAAAGCTTTATATAGTCTATACCAGAGCACTGAGTCTACTCTCAGCCCAGACGATATGCATCTCACTCTCTTTGGATGCACTTCATATAGTCTCTCATTAAGGTCAGTCACAGATTGAACCTCAGTTGTTTATCTGTTTGGGCTTTCATGTGGCCATCTGTACCCTTAGTTTGGTTTTGCATGACAAGGACAAATAGAATTGGGGACAGCAGCCTGATCGTGACAGTTAACGGTACTCAAAGGAATGTATTGGATACCTGCTATTTTTATACCTCTTGAGGGACTGATTCTTTGCTCTTTCTCTCGCTTCTCTCTCTCTATCTCTATCTCTAATATAAAAATAAATAATGGCGGTCCAGTCACACAGAGTAGGTACTATTCTGGCGTTATACAGTCAGGTCCCGTGCGATCATGTGGTTTTGACCGTGGACGTTTACAATCCACGCACTCTGTTTACACGTACGTACGTATGTTCACTACGGTGGCTCTCTGCCGTTGATATTCCAATGAAATGTGCCTGCGGAGATTCACAGGGTGATGAGATGTTATTCTTTCTGATGCCATATTCCTTTAGTTTTCTGTTGGCTCTGTTGTTTTCTAACCTTCTGATAATGTGCTGTTTAAAGGGTTTGTTGTTTTCATATTCACAATCTGTTCTCGGAAACGAATGACCTTTTTGTGACTCATAGAAATGTTTAATAAATAAATAAACGTCCAGCATGAATAAGCTGCTTACAAATGTGTGATTATACTAAGTGAAGATTTGCTGGTCCCTCAGAGAGGTTAATTGGATGTTGTAGTATTAGTGGTTGTTCAGTCAAAGCTCTTGTCTAAAGAGGTTTAGGATGAAATGCCTGTAGACAGGGAAGGACAAGATCAGCTCCGATTGAGACAAATCCGTGTATACCGACACTTCTCTGCAGTAAAGCAATGTTATGATTGAAGTCTGCCACACTGTGGTAGAAATATATTGTGTGCTCTTTGGATGCCCTCAGGAGATCACTGGACAATCACTGTGTCTATCTCCCCCAGTCTCCATGGTAACACCAGTGTGGTATTTCACCTTTCATGACCTCCACTCGATGAACATGCCTACACACACACACACGTCTTCCCTCTTACTGTCACTGCTTCCGTCTCATTATGTCTTCTCACTACTTCTCTCATTCCCTTCCGCTCACTCTCTAACCATTCTTTATTTCTCAGAGCTCTCTCTTTCAGATGTGAGAGACCAAGAGGTGGGAACAGCACCCCCAGAGACATGTTGACGTTACATGCTCCTTTGGGTGGACACTAATATTAAAAATGCCAAATCATATCAACTGGTGTGTGAGGTTATGATAGCTTGGCTATGTCACCTACAGGCTGATCTGCCTCTGTAGAGCTGTTATACATATTAGGGGATTTAGTTTGAAAGGTGTCGCGTCAGATTACGATTATAAAATTCATTGGACGTTTGAAGAAGGGTTTACTGTAATTGCTGAAGTATTACTTGGCATAGAGTTGGAAAGAGAAAAACATTTGAATAACAGCGTATGGACTCAGTCCGACAGTGGTGAAACAGTTGTATATATTATAGTATCTCTACATTCAGACGCCTTGCAAATGGAGTTGCATGGCAAAAGAAAGATATATTATCTGGTTCTGGACATCAAAGATGCGCTTGAGCAGTAGTCCTTAACCCTCTCCTGGGAAAGATCAGAACATGAACCTTTAGTGCTTGTTTCTGAATGCATCACAGTCCGTTGTCTGACCAATACTTAGATCTGATGGTGAGAAGCGTTCCAACCACCTCCACCTTTTAGTTCCAACTAGGCATAAATAGGGTTGCACATTTTGGGGAATATTCTGAGGTGGAAACTTTTTGTGGGAATTAACGGAAATGTATGCAAACAAATATTAATACAATTTAAATGTAGCTGTTTTTTTACATTGGATATATTTACCATATCATATGGAGACAGAAACATAAATATTTCACCTTACCATATGTAGACATGATTAAATCCTAGAAAGAAAGAAAGAAAAAAATTGTTACGGATTTAACTTTAATTAAATGAGTTGACTCTTCACATGGGATGATTTCACTGAACAACAAAAGGGAATATTGAATGATCCCTAATGATCCATCGCATCTCCCAAAAACATTTTCAACATACATCTGTAAAATGATAGTCTACAAGCTAAAGCTTTGGTTGTCTTCCTCTCAGGCTTCCATGTTCGCTGTCACTTTCCAACCTTGTTGAGGATGGCTCGTTGTCAGGCTCAAAAAGCCTAAATTGGTGGCCATCCGGGCAAATTTTATCAACCCTTGTATTGGTCAGCCTGTTGCGTGCTTTGGGCTCTGTGTTCCCAAACAAGGACCAGTTGCGCTCTGAGGCTGATGTTGGTGGGGTTTGGAGATGATGGAGGCAACAGGGGAAAGAGCCTCAGATCTACAAAGTCCCTTCCACCAGGTGGCTGATGAGATATGTTGGCACGGTTGCTATATTGCATCTCCATCCCAAGGCCCTTGCTTGGAAGTGTACTTCGCCAGACTGCCAAGAACCTTGCCCTCATCCAGGCCTGGTTGTGAGGTTGTGAGACACGGTAGTGATGACACCATAGGCCTTGTTGATCTCTGCACCAGACAGGATGCTCTTGCCAGCATACTTGGAGTCCAACGTACGCTTTTTGGTATATTTCAGAACTGCAGTTTCCTCTGCTTGGAGCAACAGTGAAGTGGGAAGTACGGATTTCTTCTCTTACATCTGCAAGCAGAGTCTGAACATCAGACAGGATGGCATTGTCTCCCTCAATCTGTGCAATGGCTACTACTATAGGTTTGACTGCTTACCACTCTCTCCCAAAACAAATCATCCAGGAGGCTTCTCTTGATGGGGCTGTCCATATTGGCAGACTGATACGGCCATTTCATGGAGACTCCTTCCCCTCCAGGAGACTGTCAAACATGATGACATCACCACCCCAACGAGTGTTGCAGGGCAGCTTCAATGTGGTGCTCTTATTCTTCTCACTTTATTTGGTGAGGTAGATTGCTGCTATAACTTGATGACCCTTCACATACCTAACCTTGGCTCTGTATCCATTGTTTTCAGTGCCTTGATGTACTTGAGGAGCAGATTCAATGAATGAGCAGCACAGCCAATGGGTGTGATGTGAGGGTAGGTCTCCTCCACTTTACACCAAGCAGCCTTCATGTTCACAGCATTGTCTGTCACCAGTGCAAATACCTTCTGTGGTCCAAGGTCATTGATGACAGCCTTCAGCTCATCTGCAATGTAGAGACCGGTGTGTCCGTTGTCTCCTTGTGTCTGTGCTCTTGTAGAATACTGGTTGAGGGGTGGAGATGATGTAATTAATTATTCCTTGCCCACGAACATTTGACCACCCATCAGAGAGGATTGCAATACAGTCAGCATTCTCTATGAATCGCTTGACCTTCACTTGAACTCTGTTGAACTATGCATCCAGCAAATTAGTAGATAAAGCATGTCTGGTTGGAGGGGTGTATGCTGGGCAAAGAACATTAAGAAATCTCTTCCAATACACATTGCCTGTGTGCATCAGAGGTGGACCAGTTGCATACACAGCTCGAGCAAGACATTCATCAGCATTTCTCTGACTACGTTTCTCCATTGAGTCAAAAAAAACTTCTGATTCCAGGAGGACCATGAGCTGTTGCTATCGATAAGGTGTCCAATTTAATAATTTTCACCTGGAATAGAAGTAGAGGGACTTTTGTCAGAGGTTTCTTGTCGTAAGCGCTGAGGGGACTTTATGCACTTGGCCAGATGCGTCTTTGTTGCTTTCTTCACATATGATTTGGCACAGTATTTGCAAGTGTACACAGTTTTTAGCTGCAGTGAAATGTCCCCACACATCAGATGGCACCCGTGGCATTTTCCTGTAAAGATTAGAAAAATAATTGTAAAAAGAAACAGCAAATACAATTCCATGTACAGATAAATAGTTAAGCGGTTAGATTAAACGACTCCTTTTGTAAGATACGTTTTTTTAAATGAAACATGTATGGAAACGGGTGAATTAACAACACACATGGTAGCAAAAACTAGTTCACAAGGTCTAAATGAATTAAACACACTTTGCTGTAGGCTACTATTTACTAGTTAAAAAAAAAGAATGTATGTCCTATAGAATATATTCACCCCACCCAGTACTGTAATCAAAACTTAGCAGAAAGCATGTAGTCCTTGGCTCAGACAGTGTAGTAGTGTGGGTTCAATAGCATCTCATTAGTGTGCAAGATCTTGAGAATCAGCTGTACATGTGATGGAAGAATGCACTGTGCATGCAGAGGGTTGCAATTCCATTGAATTGGGGATAGTTTAACCAAAATATGCCACAAAACCTTGAATTTCCTTGTGTATCCCACAAAAAAAGGTTCACTGTTATAAGCTGTTATATTGATGAATTTAAGCAAAATTCCCCAAATTCCAGGGTGTAAACTTCCCATGGAAAATTTCCCCCAAAAATCTGGAGACTTACCAGAAAGTTTCCGACCCTTTGCCACCCTAGGACTAAGTCTATCCAATGGATTTCTATTATCTCTTCATATTTGACAGTTCTGATACCATGCTACGTTAACCCATGTACCGTAATACGCCTTCATTTTGCTGTGTTTTTGTTCTTTCTCAGTGAAGTCGGAAGGGCTTGACTAAGTAGTTAAAGAGCAGATTTGCTGCTTGTGTATTTTCATGGTTGTGTTGCGCGCTTGTCTGCCCCTTAAAGAGCAGATTTTCATGGTTGTCGAGGAGAGTCTCTGAAGTGTCAGAACCGTGTGGCTTAACGACCAGAGCAGGACCTCCTGAGACCCCAGAACACTGAATTACTCTTGGCTGTCTCTCCACCTCCTGTCTATACTGTATAGGAGAGAGTAGGGAATCAGGATGTGATCTATCTGAACTACTGTAGTTGTCGAGCATGGATAATGTTATTGTGACAGCATAGGGTTAAAACAAAATGTCTGCATTAGGAAAAAAATGAGGAGTTGCAAAAAGTGAACATCAGATGGTTGAGAGAGTGAACTCCCACTGTGTTACTGTTGAGTTAAGATGTTAGACATTTATTACACTAGGTGGTTTTTATGAGGTCTCCAATGTTGGCCCATGTCTCTGCCTGGCTACAGAGAGGAATCATGTACTGTATGACTGCATCACACACACACACACACACACACACACACTACTGTCTGAGAATGTAAGTGAGCAGCCTCTGTATGTTTTTTCTGTGTTTCTTTGTGTAGTATGTGCAGTATTCTGTGGGCATGTAACAGTGTGCCTCTGTTGATGTCTAGACACTCTGGTGTTAACAAGGGGTGCTGAACCTTGTATTGGGCACGGGGACAGAGAGGGGTGCGGGGAGGGGTTTGAGTTGACAGGTTTGACTATGGCTTGGAAAAAGGGGTACGGTCTACACCAGGGGGACCATGAAATTGAAACCTAATACAGGGGTCATCTGTGGCCCCTCCAGTAGTCCCAGCGGACCTATGTGGCCCCCGGGCTTACTGCCCTAACTAAACAGAAAACAATAGCTGATTCACACTGGAAGCTAATAGGAAACAGATCATCCCCCCCCCCCACCCCCCCTCTGATTATTTTCTCTAGTGATGGGGTGTTCAGAGTGTGCCTATATGGAAACTCGATTGGCCCAGTGTTGCAGTGGGAGATAATCAAGACTGTCAGGACTAAACCTAATGAGGGTTATTAAAATGATAATCATTGTTGTTATCATATGTTTTACTACTATGACTGGAGAGAGAGAGAGAGAGAGAGGGATGGGTTGGAGAGGGGAAATAACTAGTAGGAAGGAGACACGGAGGAAGGGAAGTAAACTGAGAGATTCCTGCCACCCAGGGGTGAGATTCCTTGGTGACTGATGGAGTGGCGTCAGACGCCAGGGTTAGCCTTCTGAACTGTGCTGTTGACAAGAGTTCAAAAAAGAAGAGCTCAAGTATTTCTTGTCTACTGCCGGCCTGGTTCTTAATCTAGCCGTGTCTTTATCGCCTCTGAACCTTAGGTCTACAGTAGGTTTTATACTGGCTATGTCACTGAGGGGGACTGGGAGGAATCAATGATGTTGTGAGCAGGGCCCGATGGCTCAGCGTAGTACATTCGCTCTACTGAGGAAGTGAAACACCAATCCATTCTTCTTTACTTAGACCCCAATCAGTCTCATTCGGCAAGAAACCCAGAAAGAGGGAGAAAGTGATAGCCACCGGCTGGGTGGGGAACATTAATTTGAGGTGGGAATCACACATCTGCGTGTGTGGCAACGTATGGAAGCCTGAGGGGGACACAGCCATGAGATACACAGAGTGACAGAGAACAGCATAAATAGATGGAGAGATTGTTTCGGAGACCTGCGGTGATGCAACACTTTGTCAGGTGGTGTATTTGCCTTTTAAGCATAAATAAAGCCCCAACTGATTACATGCACTCTCCCAAACCACAGATAACCACAGTGACACCGCTCACATGGACACAGCAGCTGTTAACTTCCCTTCCCTACACATGAACACACACACCCTCCCCTGATGTGCCACTGTCAGCAGCCTCCCTCTAATGACAGGGTTTATAACCAATGAGAAGGCAGGGCCGTGGAAATAGGCTGGATGTATTTCTGACAGGAGTGGAGAAATGCCTCTGTGGGGAGATGCTGGATGTATTTCTGACAGGAGTGGAGAAATGCCTCTGTGGGGAGATGCTGGATGTATTTCTGACAGGAGTGGAGAAATGCCTCTGTGGGGAGATGCTGGATGTATTTCTGACAGGAGTGGAGAAATGCCTCTGTGGGGAGATGCTGGATGTATTTCTGACAGGAGTGGAGAAATGCCTCTGTGGGGAGATGCTGGATGTATTTCTGACAGGAGTGGAGAAATGCCTCTGGGGAGATGCTGGATGTATTTCTGACAGGAGTGGAGAAATGCCTCTGTGGGGAGATGCTGGATGTATTTCTGACAGGAGTGGAGAAATGCCTCTGTGGGGAGATGCTGGATGTATTTCTGACAGGAGTGGAGAAATGCCTCTATGTGGGGAGATGCTGGATATATTTCTGACAGGAGTGGAGAAATGCCTCTTTGTGGGGAGATGCTGGATGCATTTCTTACAGGAGTGGAGAAATGCCTCTTTGTGGGGAGATGCTGGATGCATTTCTGACAGGATTGGATAAAGGCCTCTGTATGTGGAGAGATGCTGGATGTTTTAGAATGGGAATATTAACTTATTTCATGTCTTGGAAAAAGCAGGTGGTGGAATTTACAGTGGCAGTAAGTTTCATGCATAACGTATTGCGTTGTAGTTCTCTGGGTGGGTAGGTTGATATGTAGTTTAGAAAGGTGGTAGCAGACAGTACTGTGTTTTTATTAACGAAAGACTGATCTGTGGCGAGAGAGGGATGAGAACTTTCCAACTCAAGTTTTTTTTTATAGATTCCGTGGCCCTGGCCATTTCTTCAAAGGTGCCCACTTGAAAGGAACCACTGTGCTGACCACAATGTCTGTATAATGAGAGAGATCAGGACCTTTCCACAGAGAGCAGGCTGTATACATGCACTGGAACAAGTGGCCATATTGGGGTGGATTCAAACCAAGCTGTTGACATTGAGAAAGTCCCCTTTGTGAACTACAGGGTGCGATAAATAGCAGATGCCTCAGTGACTCAGCATTTGGTTGATTCATCAGCATAGCAGCAACTATACACCAGTTATAATTCTGCTTTCACAGTTTGTCAAATGTATCTGTCATTAGATCCTTAGCTAGTTTCTATTTCTTCATGACAAATTTACAGAGATAAGTGTTCTGAGTGTGAAAGAGCCACTGGCTCTCCAGGTAACGATCTCGCCTCTAGTACACAGGGTTGTAGGTTCAATCCCAGGCTCGGCTCTTGAGTGTGGTGGTGTTGACACACCGTAATGGTTGGAAGGCTAGTAGGTGTCGTGGGATAAATAGCTGGGGTTCCCTCTCCTACAAAAAGCAGCAGTCGTAGATGAAATCTCCTGGGAAAACTGTCTGCTTTTTCCAGGAGATTTTATCCATGACTGTTGCTCTTTGCTGTTCTGGAATTGCACCCCAGGAATGTACACTGCCTTCAAATCACCCACTTCCTCAAGTGGCCGTAACTCCTCAGAAGGCAACCACACAGCACCTGCGTTTAAACCGACTCCAACACCAAGTTTGCCGATGACACAACAACATTGATGAGACAGCCTATAGGGAGGTCGGAGACCTGGCCGTGTGGCGCCAGGACAACAACCTCTCCCTCAACGTGATCAAGACAAAGGAGATGATTGTCGACCAGGCTGTAGTGGAACAGGTTGAGAGCTTCAAGTTCCTTGGTGTCCACATCACCAACAAACTATCATGGTCAAACACACTAAGACACTCGTGAATCAAATCACATTTTATTGGTCACATACACAGGGTTAGCAGATGTTAATGCGAGTGTAGCGAAATGCTTGTGCTTCTAGTTCCGACAATGCAGTAATACCTAAAAATGAATTAACAAATTTACAACTACCTTATTCACACATGTGAAGGGATGAATAAGAATATGTACATATAAATATATGGATGAGCGATGGCTGTGCGGCATAGGCTAGATACAGTAGATGGTTTAGAACACAGTATTAAACATATGAGATGAGTAATGTAGGATATGTAGACATTATTAAAGTGGCGTTATTTAGAGTGACTGGTGATATCTTTTAAGTCAATTTATTTAAGTGGCCAGAGATTTGAGTCAGTATGTTGGCAGCAGCCTCTCTGTGCTAGTGGTGGCTGTTTAACATTCTGATGGCCTTGAGATAGAAGCTGTTTTTCAGTCTCTCGGTCCCAGCTTTGATGCGCCTGTACTGACCTCGCCTTCTGGATAATAGCAGGGTGAACAGGCAGTGGCTCGGGTGGTTGTTGTCCTTGATGATGTTTTTGGCCTTCCTGTGACATCGGGTGCTGTAGGTGTCCTGGAGGGCAGGTAGTTTGCCCCCAGTGATGCATTGTGCATTCTGCACTACCCTTTGGAGAGCCTTGCAGTTAAGGGCATTGCAGTTGCCATACCAGGCGGTGATACAGCCAGACAGGATGCTCTTGATTGTGCATCTGTAAATGTTTGTGAGTGTCTTAGGTGACGAGCCAAATTTCTTCAGCCTCCTGAGGTTGAAGAGGCGCTGTTGCGCCACCTTCACCACTCTGTCTGTGTGGGTGGACCACTTCAGTTTGTCCGTTTTCACCTTCTCCACAGCTTTGCTGTCGATGTGGATGGAGAGGGCACAACAATTCCTATTCCCCCTCAAGAGACTGAAAAGATTTGGCATTGGTCCTCAGATCCTACAGCTGCACCATCGAGAACTGGTTGCATCACTGCCTGGTACGGCAACTGCTCAGCCTCCGTCCGCAAGGCACTACAGAGGGTAGTGCGTGCGGCCCAGTACATCACTGGGGCCAAGCTTCCTGCAATCCAGGACCTCTATACCAGGCGGTGTCAGAGGAAGGCCCTAAAAATTGTCAAGGTCTCCAGCCACCCTGTTCTCTCTGCTATCGCACAGCAAGCAGTACCGGAGTGCAAAGTTTAGGTCCAAAAGGCTTAACAGCTTCTACCCCCAAGCCGTAAGACTCCTGAACAGCTAATCAAAGGGCTACCCAGACCCCTCTTTTACGCTGCTGCTACTCTCTGTTTATTATCTATGCATAGTCACTTTAACTACACCTACATGTACATATTACCTCAGCTAACCGGTGCCGCCACACATTGACACTGTACCGGTACCCCCTGTATATAGTCTCGCTATTGTTATTTTACTGCTGCTGTTTAATTATTTGTTACTTTTATTTTCAATTTTTTTACTTAACACTTTTTTTCTTAACTGCATTGTTGGTTAAGGGCTTGTAAGTAAGCATTTCACTGTAAGGTCTACCTACACCTGTTGTATTCGGCGCATGTGACAAATAACATTTGATTAGATTTATGGCTCAAGATCCTCACGCCAGAGAGACACGGCTCCTTCACACTTCTTACCATTGTCTTTGCATATTTGACTTTGAGAGTTGCAGAAACATACACGAAGTTAGGTTTGAACCCACAACCTCTTGGTTTTGAGTCAGCAACTTACCATCGGACCACCATCTGCTTCACATGTATGGTCATTCTCTTCGTACAGGAGATTGAGCTTTTGTTTTCGTCTCCACTTCAGTTCCTCCGCAGATAGCAGCAGCTACCAATGTGGACCACACGTGACAGCGTGTACGTTATACATACCACATGAATATTCTTCATGGAGCACAAGAATGTCTCAGTAACCATGGAAACGCGGGAAATTGTTTTGGCAGACCGGCATGTGCAGGCTTTTCACAAACAAAACAGATGGCATGTTTTGGAACGCCAAGCTTGGAATCATCAGGTGGCATGGGGTGCCCATGGGTTGACGAGACAATATCCATGCCAACCAGAGAATACCCATGGAACCACTGGGCAGCGAGTGATAATGTGACAAATATGTATGCGTGATTAGCGTTTTGATATATAGAATGTTGTGTGTTTGTTGTGTCTGTGTTCACACACTTGCTTGTAGGCAGACAGTGGAAAAAACACATTTGTCCGGGGCATCTGGGTTTGTTTGAGGCATTTTATTGTCAAAACATCAGACAGAATGAACCATGGAACACTGCTGGGGAATCACAACTCCTCTCCCACTACCTGCAGTCGATATATTCAATTATTCATGTTTCTGGTGAGAGGGCCTTGATGATGAACCGACAGTCTGCCCCGTGAGAAAAGTCCAGGTGTGTTGCCATGGAGACCGCCAGGAGGAATGTTATGAGTAGTCGTTGGGGAATGAATAAATAAATGCAACGTAGCCTGTTTGAGTGAGTTCCTCGAGTTACTCTTAAGTTACTCGCAGGTACAGTACAGAGCGACCTTTCCAATACACACACACACACAGCTCAGATACACACTCGTTGGTACAGCACATTGTGACCTCTCCGACACACACACTGGCTGATGACATGGCATCTGACAGCAGAGGAGCCGGCCTAGACTCTCAACAACATTGGTTTAAGTGAACACAGCTCAACACACTCACTATTTGGCAACGGATGAGAACACTGAAACCAGCACACAGAGATCTGAGGGTTGAGGTGTGGTTTTGAAGGGTGTACGTACAACCTCTGAGCAACACAGAGCCACAGAAAACCATCCAGTATCTGGCTTAGGAGAAGAGGGCTTAGGAGAAGAGGGCTTAGGAGAAGAGGGCTTAGGAGAAGAGGGCTTAGGAGAAGAGGGCTTAGGAGAAGAGGGAAGATCTGAGCAGAGCAAGCGTTTCAAAAACCCTCTATTTGCATAGCCTCTTGATGTGGTCACATGAGTCTCTCTACAGGTGATATGACTGTGTTAGTGTGTGGGATTGGGATGCTGTTTTTCAACTTGAATCTGATAATTGAAGAGGGTGTGTGTGTGTGTGTGTGTGTGTGTGTGTGTGTGTGTGTGTGTGTGTGTACTGACCAATCAGATGACAGTAATGTGCTCCAATGAGAGGAATCAAAAGGCACAGATCATTTCAGCACCCATTGACTCTGTCTGTGGTGACCCTTTAAGGTACTGTCTGTGGTGACCGTATAAAAGGTACTGTCTGTGGTGACCGAAGTGCCCTGTGGTCATGTACTGTAGGCTATGCAGGAGGCAAACATAGAATGGATTGGACATAATCATAAACTGTGTTCTATCTATATGTTATATTTCTGTGAGGTCAATGAAAAGTGTGGAAACTGCTGTGGAGTATTGCTGACAGAGGAATACAACAGAACAACATAGAAAGACATAATTAAGACAGGGAAAAATAAAATAAAAGAGCTCTATTACCATTCCAGGCTTTGGTTTCTGTGCAGTTGAGTGGGAGATCTTCTCTAACCACCTTCCAGAGATTTCAACAGTTGGAAATATTTTGAACATTTCTGAAAAGCCTCATGGTCTGAGAGTTGGTACCAAAGGGCTAATTTGTGACAGCAGGAAACATCATGGGGACCCTTTTATGTGTAACACAAAGGAAGTTCCATGGGCATTATGGGGATGTTTTTACTGTTGCACAGATACTGATTGAATAAGAATATCTCAGAAAGATAAACTATTCACAAAAAAAACACTGACAGATAACTGCCCCATCCATGCTTATCTCTGGCTAGAAACCCCCGGCCCCAGAGTGGATATGTTTACGTATGTGCAGAGGAGTGTGCACTTCCTGTGCTTCTGCATTTAGCAACCCAGTAAATATGTAATTCAGTCCAACAATAGACGTCGTTCTCCAACAACATAAATATACCCGTACACTCGTCAATAAATACTTATACAGCACAGGAACACTAAATGGACTTGTCAGAATTGGATTCAGGTGGATTTATAGGTAGAGTGAGCTAGGATATGGAATAAGAGTGGAGAATAAAACATGTTTGAATCAGGTCAGTATTTCCACAGGGGTCGTTAGGCTGGGCCTCTGTGGGATTTTAACAGCTCTGTTTGTATAAGAAGCCAGTCCTTTTCCTGTTGCGAGGGTAGGGATCACTGACACTGTCCAAAAACCCACTTCTGTTTTTATATGGGGCTGTTTTGGGAGAGGTTGGAGTCAAGAGGAGAGCACAGGAGAGGACTCCATAACAGTTTCTCCATAAAGCCTTTGGGTAAAGTGTCTCATTTTGGAGGCTAAATAGGCAGTTAGAGATAAGCTGAGTGTGTGGTGTTTTAAATGTGTCCATACCCAACCAAACCCCCCTCTCCCTCCGTACCTCACTTACCAACACACACTAGAGTACAGCTGCTGAGTAAGGGGCTGCGTGGCATCAATATCTCTGTGTGTGTGTGTGTGTGTGTGTGTGTGTGTGTGTGTGTGTGTGTGTGTGTGTGTGTGTGTGTGTGTGTGTGTGTGTGTGTGTGAGAGAGAGAGAAAGAAAGAAAGAGAAAGGGAGAGCTCAGAATGCTCCCATTGTTTCTGTAAGTGGATGCAGTCAGAGATGTAGGCCAAACCAGTAGCCTTCCTCTTTATCAGAGCCAGATGTGGAGGGCCTTGTTCCTCCAAACCAGCAGCCTTCCTCTTTATCAGAGCCAGATGTGGAGGACCTTGTTCCTCCAAACCAGTTGCTAATTATAACGACACACACATGCAAGCATACACAACTGACACCAATATTTTAGAAGCTATGACAGAATGAGGTGAGCTTGTCATTAGTCACCCCGCCTGTCTAAACTAACAGTCAGAGGGACAGATGAATATAGAAGTGAATCATTTCTGTGCAGTTGTTACTTCTGCTCAGACCTAGCAATATAAAAATACACAACTTTCCGCATAAACGTCCCTCTCTCTTTGAAGTCTGAGTGGAGGAAGAATGACAAAGGGGTGTAAAGAATAAAGCGGACTCCCTCCCTCCCAGCTTGGCTACTTAAGTTGTCTTCTCTCACCCTCCGTTGCCCACTCCTGCACTGTGTATACGACTCTCTGCGATCCCATAGACTACACAGAGTAATGATTAGACACCGCACTTTCACCTGAGGGCGAACACAGACCTGACTTTCACCGCCAGACTCAAAGGTAGACGGTTCCATTATCGATCATTATCAAGGCAACCCCTGCTCTTGTTTCTGATTCTGAGCAGTAGCCTACCGATGTAGATATGTATGTGGAATACTTTTCTCATGCTGTAGTTCATGTTTTCATTTTTGTAAATTATTGGATGTAGCGAAAAGTACTGATAAGAGTTGAGTTGACTCAGTCCATTTCTGCCATTGGCAGTGTTCCAACCCTTTGGCACCAGACTCAGTTGACTAAGGGGGAGAGAGGGAATAACTCTAAATCCCATGGGAAGTCCCAGCTCTCACGCACAGAGAAACCAAAGCCACAGACTTCACTACATTGTACACCCTTGGTAAAAAAGGAAGAAAATTAAAATGTTATCATTAACAGTGTACCGGAGGCAACTCAGGACAAAAAAACATGAGAAACAAAACTCATAAAAACAATGTTATCTTTAAAAATCTACTGAAACGTTCATCTGCCAAGAAAACAAATATTAAAATCTTCCCCCCCACCCGCCCACTCACCCACCCCCCGGCAGTAAAAGCAGTTTAAATAATATTTTTTTATTGCTGCTCGCAGCAATGTTTTCATGACAATAAAACGAAGACATAAAAAAAAAAGACTTAATTTACTAAAATACATGATTGGTCGTCGAAGCAGAGGGAGGGGGTTATTGCCCGTGGGCGGGGTTATGGCCCTCCCTGTTTTAAGGGCGTGGCGTGGGCGGGGTTATGAGATCCTGTCCCTTAAACCCTTTCACAGCCACACGAGCCATCTCTTCTTCAGTTCCTCTCTGGGTCAGTGGGAGGCCCCTAACACCTGTCAATCACATCCGGTAAACCCATTCACAACGGCACTTCTTTTCTCCTTCTGACCACTTCCTGTGGCTTAAAGCCTTGAGGGTGCTCAGCATCTTTCTAAAAAGGCCGCCGTTTCACATCCTGCTGTGGGAGTCTGAGGCCTCACCTGGCAAACCTCAGGAGTTCTTTTCACCTATGACGATGGCGATCTTGACAGCATAGCTACTACTTTAGAGCGGTTGGCTGTAAATTGTACCTCCACTGTTTACACCTGATGGTTCTAGAGGTCTTTAGAGTCAATAGACAGCTATAATGAGGAGGGCTTGAGGTGGAGCCAAGAGCCAGTATACTTATCAAATGTATAATTGGTGGGTGCTATCAAACACACCCAGGATACAGCACACTGAAGGACATGGACGTGTTTTACAATTTGACGGAGTTTCGTTATTGTTCATTATAAAATAAGCTCAGCTCCCATGATGCTTTGGGGCCAGGGCGCGTGCATGCGAGGTCACCATTTGCTGTGCAAAATCCAAAGCAGCCTAATTGGTCAAGAGTCCCAACTCATTTACATACAGAACACACATTGACCACTCTCCAAGAGCCCTGCTTCTCTCTTCTATTTCCCCTCTTAGAAATCCTCTGACATCAGCTCCACCCGAACCCTGCATTCTCATGGTATAGGATCTCCCCTTCCTCCTTTATTACCTTCAGGACAATGCTGATTGGATAACAAAGACTCTTTCACATCAAATCGGATCCAGCACCTTTCCTCAATCTCTATCCCTCCCATTCACCTCAGCCCTTCCTGTTCACCCCCAGAAACAGTGACGACAGTTTTTGAATAAAGCTTTCGCAAAAATATCCATTCTCCTCTCTCTCAGTTATTTTTTTCTTCTCTTATTAAAAGTGGATCGTGCCCAGAGTCCCAACTGGCTAGTCAAGTCCTGGTCCTCTAGTCGTTAGTCCAGTCGCAGATAGCTTGGCGTGGAGTAGTTGAACATGAGGAAGTCCAGTTTATACAGCTGGAAGAGCTGGCTGTGCTGCTGGGAGCTGATGTTGCTGAAGAACTGGGCCGTCATGCTGTCTGTGGTGCGGGTGGACTTGGCGTAGGTCGGGAAGCGCAGCGACTCGCCCACCCCCGCCAGCCGCAGAACGTACTTGGCGTCTTCCTCCAGGGTTTCGTACTTGCCCACCAGGTCATAGTGGATGTGACAGGGGTGGCACAGCTGGTACACCGTCTGCCAGTGCTCGTTGAGCGGGCCGTCGCGTTGCGTGGCCGGGTCGACAAGATACTCGGCGAACTCCCGGAACTTGACGTCGGCGCCGTTGAGCAGCGCCTCCTGCGTGGCGTCCTTGCGGTAGCGGCGGACGATCTTGGTGCCGAAGCGGCGGTGGAAGGAGGAGTTGTACTTGAGGGTGAACTTGTTGCGGTAAGCGGAGACGAGCCTCTCGAAGGGCTCCCGGACAAACAGGAACTTGAGGTAGCTCTTGAGGCGGTGGTTGATCTCAGCAATGCTGTACTGGTTCAGATATTTCAGGTTGGACGGGACGTGGGCCTCGTTGGAAGGGATCTCCATTGGGTCACTGGGATGGAGAGAAATAAAGACCATGAGGAACAGAATTAAAAACAACACAAACAATGAAGAGTATCTAGTGTAGTAAGAGAGGTAGTCATGGAAACAGCAGTTATAAACACTGAGTATGGAAAACATTAGGAACACCTGCTTTTTCTATGACAGACTGACCAGGTGAATCCAGGTGAAATCTATGATCCCTCATTGATGTCCCTTGTTAAAGAAGGATTTTTAAGCCTTGAGACAATTGAGACATGGATTGTGTCTGTTTGTCATGCAGAGGGTGAATGGGCATGACAACATATTTAAGTGCCTTTGAACGGGGTATGGTAGTAGGTGCCAGGTGCACCGGTTTGTGTCAAGAACTGCAACGCTGCTGGGTTTTTCACGCTCAACAGTTTCCCTTGTGTATCAAGAATGGTCCACCACCCAAAGGACATCCAGTCAACTTGACACAACTGTGGGAAGCATTGGAGTCAACATGGGCCAGCATCCCTGTGGAACACTTTCAACACCTTGTAGAGTCCATGTCCCAGTGAACTGTTCTGAGGGCAGAAGGGGGAGATGCAACTCAATATTAGGATGTTATGTGACAGCGTAGTCGTATCAGTACTAGTATTATAAAATAAAACTTGATCCACTTTTCAGCTTTTATTTTTACATCTTTAATCGTTTATTTATTGTGTTCCTTTCGGAAAATGTGTCTTGCATGTTATGTCAAATCTCAATAGTAGTTTCCTGTGCTACTGACCTGTACTTGCCGTGTCCCGTGAGGACCATCATGACGCGTTTCCAGTTGGTACAGGCCACCTTGGGGACATAGCAGTAGATGAGCTCATGCTCCTCATCCACCACCAGGTGTTTGAGGTCACCGGGGGTCAGGACCCGGCGCTTGCGGCTGGATGCACTCTGGGCCCGACATGACTCTGCTACCTGGTCTCTCCTCCCCTGGTGGAGGATGGCGGCACTGGAGAACTCCGACTGGGGGAGAGAGAGAAGAAGAAGAAGAAGAGAGATATATTAATCTTCTGGAATACCAATGATGATCTATGGGGAGCTGACTAATACAATATGCATAGTTCCCATTTCATTCAACAGTAGCTCACTTGATCCACACATTTCAGTGTAAAGAAAGAAGGATGGGGGAAGAAGGGAGGGAATCATGGAAAGGGGAGAGGAGGAAGTGAGGGAGGGCTGTTCTTGATCTAAAGAGCAGGAATGTTTTCTTAGAGCTGGTGATTATTTTTGCTCTGTACCCTGAATAACCCTTTCAGGGAATTCCCTTGTTTCCCCGGGGACTCTAAATCGATCAGATCGTGTCCTGTGTTGCTCCACATTCTCAGACACACGCACGTGTACACACAGCACGACAGCCAGTCAGTGCCACAGCTGTATGCCATACCAGAGAGTAGAGAATAGGGCTAGGCCTTTGAGGAGGGTTGATAAAATAACTCATGTCTGGGACCACCTCCGTGCTCTCAGCACTTAACCAAACTAAAAGCCTTGTGTTAGTACTTGAACCCCTCCATTAACCATTTATCAAGTGACACGTATATACAGTATATGGCATTAAGTAAACGTGAACAAATCATGCTTTGTACACCTAAATATAACTGTGAGACAGGTTCTGCCAGTTAAGATCAATTAGCCATTGGAGAGATAATGTGGATATGATCAAACATAAAGCTCAAAGAGCAGATGCTGTGGGGTTATGATTGTTATGCTTCACGTCACAGTCCATTACCCTTTAAGTAAAACCCATTCCCTTTAAGAGGTCATCAGAGACTGATGGTCATGAGTCACTGAAACATCAACGCTGAGATATTACTACTCCTGCTGTTATGGTCCCACGGGTGAAGTCTATTGTGCATCTAAAAATTGCATCATAATCCCTATATAGCGCACTACTTTTGACCAGGCCCTGGGCCCCAAAGTAGTGCACTATAGGAAATAGGGTGATATTTCAGACGCACTCTATGTCTTTATCTGAGTTCCTGTCCTAAACACAGGTATGAACAGGTACTGTACTGTGGTACTGGACTGGACTGAGCTACAGCCATACACATCAGCGAGACAGGACTGAGTTACAGCCATACACAGCAGAGAGACAGGACTGAACTACAGCCATACACATCAGAGAGACAGGACTGAGCTACAGCCATACACAGAGAGACAGGACTGAGCTACAGCCATACACATCAGAAATACAGGACTGAGCTACAGCCATACACATCAGAGAGACAGGACTGAGCTACAGCCATACACATCAGAGAGACAGGACTGAGCTTTACCCATACACATCAGAGAGACAGGACTGAGCTACAGCCATACACATCAGAGAGACAGGACTGAGCTACAGCCATACACATCAGAGAGACAGGACTGAGCTACAGCCATACACATCAGAAATACAGGACTGAGCTACAGCCATACACATCAGAGAGACAGGACTGAACTACAGCCATACACATCAGAGAGACAGGACTGAGCTACAGCCATACACAGAGAGACAGGACTGAGCTACAGCCATACACATCAGAGAGACAGGACTGAGCTACAGCCATACACATCAGAGAGACAGGACTGAGCTTTACCCATACACATCAGAGAGACAGGACTGAGCTACAGCCATACACATCAGAGAGACAGGACTGAGCTACAGCCATACACATCAGAAATACAGGACTGAGCTACAGCCATACACAGAGAGACAGGACTGAGCTACAGCCATACACATCAGAGAGACAGGACTGAGCTACAGCCATACACATCAGAGAGACAGGACTGAGCTACAGCCATACACATCAGGGAGACAGGACTGAACTACAGCCATACACATCAGAGAGACAGGACAGAGCTACAGCCATACACATCAGAGAGACAGGACTGAGCTACAGCCATACACAGCAGAGAGACAGGACTGAGCTTTACCCATACACATCAGAGAGACAGGACTGAGCTACAGCCATACACATCAGAGAGACAGGACTGAGCTTTACCCATACACATCAGAGAGACAGGACAGAGCTACAGCCATACACATCAGATAGACAGGACTGAGCTACAGCCATACACATCAGAGAGACAGGACTGAGCTACAGCCATACACATCAGAGAGACAGGACTGAGCTACAGCCATACACATCAGAGAGACAGGACTGAGCTTTACCCATACACAGCAGAGAGACAGGACTGAACTACAGCCATACACATCAGAGAGACAGGACTGAGCTACAGCCATACACAGCAGAGAGACAGGACTGAACTACAGCCATACACAGCAGAGAGACCGGACTGAACTACAGCCATACACAGCAGAGAGACAGGACTGAACTACAGCCATACACAGCAGAGAGACAGGACTGAACTACAGCCATACACAGCAGAGAGACAGGACTGAGCTACAGCCATACACAGCAGAGAGACAGGACTGAGCTACAGCCATACACAGCAGGGAGACAGGACTGAGCTACAGCCATACACAGCAGAGAGACAGGACTGAGCTACAGCCATACACAGCAGAGAGACAGGACTGAACTACAGCCATACACATCACAGAGACAGGACTGAGCTACAGCCATACACATCACAGAGACAGGACTGAGCTACAGCCATACACATCAGAGAGACAGGACTGAGCTATAGCCATACACATCAGGGAGACAGGACTGAGCTACAGCCATACACAGCAGCGAGACAGGACTGAGCTACAGCCATACACATCAGAGAGACAGGACTGAGCTACAGCCATACACAGCAGGGAGACAGGACTGAGCTACAGCCATACACAGCAGAGAGACAGGACTGAGCTACAGCCATACACAGCAGAGAGACAGGACTGAACTACAGCCATACACAGCAGGGAGACAGGACTGAGCTTTACCCATACACAGCAGAGAGACAGGACTGAGCTACAGCCATACACATCAGAGAGACAGGACTGAGCTACAGCCATACACATCAGAGAGACAGGACTGAGCTACAGCCATACACATCAGGGAGACAGGACTGAACTACAGCCATACACATCAGAGAGACAGGACAGAGCTACAGCCATACACATCAGAGAGACAGGACTGAGCTACAGCCATACACAGCAGAGAGACAGGACTGAGCTTTACCCATACACATCAGAGAGACAGGACTGAGCTACAGCCATACACATCAGAGAGACAGGACTGAGCTTTACCCATACACATCAGAGAGACAGGACTGAGCTACAGCCATACACATCAGATAGACAGGACTGAGCTACAGCCATACACATCAGAGAGACAGGACTGAGCTACAGCCATACACATCAGAGAGACAGGACTGAGCTACAGCCATACACATCAGAGAGACAGGACTGAGCTTTACCCATACACAGCAGAGAGACAGGACTGAACTACAGCCATACACATCAGAGAGACAGGACTGAGCTACAGCCATACACAGCAGAGAGACAGGACTGAACTACAGCCATACACAGCAGAGAGACCGGACTGAACTACAGCCATACACAGCAGAGAGACAGGACTGAACTACAGCCATACACAGCAGAGAGACAGGACTGAACTACAGCCATACACAGCAGAGAGACAGGACTGAGCTACAGCCATACACAGCAGAGAGACAGGACTGAGCTACAGCCATACACAGCAGGGAGACAGGACTGAGCTACAGCCATACACAGCAGAGAGACAGGACTGAGCTACAGCCATACACAGCAGAGAGACAGGACTGAACTACAGCCATACACATCACAGAGACAGGACTGAGCTACAGCCATACACATCACAGAGACAGGACTGAGCTACAGCCATACACATCAGAGAGACAGGACTGAGCTATAGCCATACACATCAGGGAGACAGGACTGAGCTACAGCCATACACAGCAGCGAGACAGGACTGAGCTACAGCCATACACATCAGAGAGACAGGACTGAGCTACAGCCATACACAGCAGGGAGACAGGACTGAGCTACAGCCATACACAGCAGAGAGACAGGACTGAGCTACAGCCATACACAGCAGAGAGACAGGACTGAACTACAGCCATACACAGCAGGGAGACAGGACTGAGCTTTACCCATACACAGCAGAGAGACAGGACTGAACTACAGCCATACACATCAGAGAGACAGGACTGAGCTACAGCCATACACAGCAGAGAGACAGGACTGAACTACAGCCATACACAGCAGAGAGACCGGACTGAACTACAGCCATACACAGCAGAGAGACAGGACTGAACTACAGCCATACACATCAGAAATACAGGACTGAACTACAGCCATACACAGAGAGACAGGACTGAGCTACAGCCATACACATCAGAGAGACAGGACTGAGCTACAGCCATACACATCAGAGAGACAGGACTGAGCTACAGCCATACACATCAGGGAGACAGGACTGAACTACAGCCATACACATCAGAGAGACAGGACAGAGCTACAGCCATACACATCAGAGAGACAGGACTGAGCTACAGCCATACACAGCAGAGAGACAGGACTGAGCTTTACCCATACACATCAGAGAGACAGGACTGAGCTACAGCCATACACATCAGAGAGACAGGACTGAGCTTTACCCATACACATCAGAGAGACAGGACTGAGCTACAGCCATACACATCAGATAGACAGGACTGAGCTACAGCCATACACATCAGAGAGACAGGACTGAGCTACAGCCATACACATCAGAGAGACAGGACTGAGCTACAGCCATACACATCAGAGAGACAGGACTGAGCTTTACCCATACACAGCAGAGAGACAGGACTGAACTACAGCCATACACATCAGAGAGACAGGACTGAGCTACAGCCATACACAGCAGAGAGACAGGACTGAACTACAGCCATACACAGCAGAGAGACCGGACTGAACTACAGCCATACACAGCAGAGAGACAGGACTGAACTACAGCCATACACAGCAGAGAGACAGGACTGAACTACAGCCATACACAGCAGAGAGACAGGACTGAGCTACAGCCATACACAGCAGAGAGACAGGACTGAGCTACAGCCATACACAGCAGGGAGACAGGACTGAGCTACAGCCATACACAGCAGAGAGACAGGACTGAGCTACAGCCATACACAGCAGAGAGACAGGACTGAACTACAGCCATACACATCACAGAGACAGGACTGAGCTACAGCCATACACATCACAGAGACAGGACTGAGCTACAGCCATACACATCAGAGAGACAGGACTGAGCTACAGCCATACACATCAGGGAGACAGGACTGAGCTACAGCCATACACAGCAGCGAGACAGGACTGAGCTACAGCCATACACATCAGAGAGACAGGACTGAGCTACAGCCATACACAGCAGGGAGACAGGACTGAGCTACAGCCATACACAGCAGAGAGACAGGACTGAGCTACAGCCATACACAGCAGAGAGACAGGACTGAACTACAGCCATACACAGCAGGGAGACAGGACTGAGCTTTACCCATACACATCAGAGAGACAGGACTGAGCTTTACCCATACACATCAGGGAGACAGGACTGAGCTACAGCCATACACATCAGAGAGACAGGACTGAGCTACAGCCATACACATCAGGGAGACAGGACTGAGCTACAGCCATACACAGCAGGGAGACAGGACTGAGCTACAGCCATACACAGCAGGGAGACAGGACTGAGCTACAGCCATACACATCAGAGAGACAGGACTGAGCTACAGCCATACACAGCAGGGAGACAGGACTGAGCTACAGCCATACACAGCAGGGAGACAGGACTGAGCTACAGCCATACACAGCAGGGAGACAGGACTGAGCTACAGCCATACACAGCAGGGAGACAGGACTGAGCTAGTTTAACAAGGCATGCTAAGTTCCCTTTGTCTTTCTACTGTATCTTTCTCTGTCATCTCTCTCCCATCTCTCATCTCTCTCCCATCTCCCTCCCATCTCTCTCCCATCTCCCTCCCATCTCTCTCCCATCTCTCATCTCCCTCCCATCTCTCTCCCATCTCTCATCTCCCTCCCATCTCTCTCCCATCTCTCATCTCCCTCCCATCTCTCTCTCATCTCCCATCTCCCTCACATCTCCCTCCCATCTCTCTCCCATCTCCCTCCCATCTCTCTCCCATCTCCCTCCCATCTCCCTCCCATCTGTCTCCCATCTCCCATCTCTCTCCCATCTCTATCTCTCGACATGTCAACTTCACTTCTCAGCAAATTAGTTTGAGAGGCCCGAGCGAGCGACTGAACAAACGAGTGATGCTTGATAATGAACGAGTCGGAGGGAAAAAAAGTGACACCCTCCTCCTCCTCTTCCCCATCATCTTTTTTCTCCCCCTCTTTTTCTTTGTCTTATCTCCATTACTCCATTGTCATGCCACATCACATCAAAGCTGACTGGGAGGGAGAGACACTGTGAATACCAGCTCCTTGTTACGTGGAATGTTCACTTTGGCTCCTCGCAGGGCTATAAAGGCCCTAGATCACACTGAGCAGAACTTCATGAAGCCAAAGAACATCTCTCCATCTCTCTCAGTGGGTAACAAGCACTATAATTAACAGAGTGACAGAGGAGAGAGAGAGAGAATCTTGCCATGTCTCCCTCTTCCCGTTGGATAGTTAACTTCCTGTCGTTTCATCTCCTCTCCTATCTGAGGAGCGAGGGAAGCTCTTATGTAGTGGTAATGATGGGAGGATGGAGAGATAGAAAAGGATATCAGAGATGTGTCTCTCCATAGCAGAGATGGAAGTCAGAGCTCACAGGCCCTAAGTGATTCTGCCATGCTGTTCCTATGGGAGAACAGACACTATCCAAGTCTGTCTCTGAGTCTCAACCTACAGCAACACACTGTTGGAGTAACAGCGCAGGCATTCGGTCTGCGTAATGGTAAGTACATGAGCACACATGAACACAACAGAGCACTCCTCTCCTGCCTGTGGTAGAAAGAGTCCTCCTAGGCATCTGGATGAGCACATCGCTCTTTGACGGTCTCTCCCTCTCTGTCGTCGAGTGGTTTCTCAAACCCTCGTATCAGATCAGCACTTCTTCTGTAGCTACAACAAAGTCCTGGTCGATTGAGTGTCTGTGTGCGTGAGGTCTGCAGTCTCCAACGGCATCTCTTGTTCCATTCCCTCAGGGCGAGCTGTCAATCAAAAACGCCAGCCCGTCTGATAGTGTCCGTAGTTCTCAGAGTAGTACAACTGACACAAAACCCTCCAACCACATGAGTGTCCGTCTGTGCAAGTGTCTGCAGCAACATTTCCAGTTTGCTAAAAATCAGCATGTCCCTCCCTGACTCCATGAGTCCATTTATTACCAGATGTATGAATATGCTAATATCAAGTCAAGCCTGTCACATTTCCACACGTCAAGCTAGCTTTTGGTGTTGAGCCAAGGGACTGTGTGTTTTTGTATTCTCAGAAAGAGTTCTCTCCTGGAACGGCACTTTTGTTAGTGAAATGTGTGAGTAATAAGGAGTTATTAATATATGCGTTTCCCATGTTTCATTTCATAATTGACTTTCTGTCACGGCTTAACAGTCTTACTGAGGTTTGTTATGATGTTGAAATATGCGATTGCTCCCCTTCTGCACAGCAAAGCTATAATAAATAGCCCACTGCAGTTCTGCTGATGGTTGCAAACACTAACGACACAAACTCTTTATAGGCACAGGTGGCGTACTAGAGGGGAGGGGAGGAGGGGAGGGAGAGACTAAAGGCTGGCGGCCTACATGGATACAGTACAACTTGATTCACTCTGTTTTAGAGCAAATATAGGATACAGTTGAAGTCGAAAGTTTACATACACCTTAGCCAAATACATTTAAACTCAGTTTTTCACCATTTCTGACATTTAATCCTAGTACAAATTCCCTGCCTTAGCTCAGTTAGGATCACCACTTTATTGTAAGAATGTGAAATGTCAGAATAATAGTAGCTATTATTTCTTTCATCACATTCCCAGTGGGTCAGAAGTTTACATACATTCAATTAGTATTTGGTATCATTGCCTTTAAATTGTTTAACTTGGGTCAAACGTTTTGGGTAGCCTTCTACAAGCTTCCCACAATAAGTTGGGTGAATTTTGGCCCGTTCCTCCTGACAGAGCTGGTGTAACCGAGTCAGCTCTGTCAGGAGGAACGGGCCAAAATTCACCCAACTTATTGTGGGAAGCTTGTAGAAGGCTACCCAAAACGTTTGACCCTCCTTGCTCGCACACGCTTTTTCAGTTCTGCCCACAGATTTTCTATAGGATTAAGGTCAGGGCTTTGTGATGGCCACTCCAATACCTTGACTTTGTTGTCCTTAAGCCATTTTGCCACAATTTTGGAAGTATGCTTGGAGCGCACCACCACGCAGGATATATGCTTTCATTAAAACAAAATACAAGAAAGGCTAATAGTTTGACACCACCTGTTCTGATTCTCTCACCAAACATTCATTCAAGAAGATCTAAAATCATATTCCCATGAAACTGATTGAGATCAATCAAATGACTGACTTGGAGATGCAGTTTCGACGTTTCCCCGGTGAAAACGTGAAGAATAATCATTAACGATTGACAATGATGGTGGCCTATTTTGACTTTAGGTAGCCTCTTCTGAATTGGATGTTTGAGGGTATTAAAAAAGGAACATTTTCTTGAGTAAATATGAGTGGGCATAGGCAAACGTTGCAATTGGAGGATGCATTTTATGCACATGCTGTAATGACAGGCTAATCAGTCTGTCGGTACAAACTTTGAGTAAATTATGACGTCATTTACAAAAACTGCTCCCGCACCACTGTCTACACCCATAGACATGCATCTCGTGTGTGTGTGTGTGTGTGTGTGTGTCAGTGACGGCAGTCTGCCTCCCCCCAGTCTCAAGGCAGATGTAATGTACATCCTGTGAGTGAAGGCAGCCATTTTGTGCCCGTGCCCCAGAATAGAAGGAACGCAGTTGGCAGGGTAACTGCTTGGCTGGCTGACACACACACTCTCTCTCTCACTGCATTTACTGTCAGTCTCTGTCGTCCATTTGGGCTTAAAACAATGTCATTGATCACCCTTGAGATGTTTCTACAACTTGATTGGAGTCCACCTGTGGTAAATTCAATGTATTGGACATGATTTGGAAAGGCACACACCTGTCTATATAAGGTCCCACAGTTAACAGTGCATGTCAGAGCAGAAACCAAGCTATGAGGTTGAAGGAATTGTCCGTGGAGCTCCGAGACAGGATTGTGTCGAGACACAGATCTGGGGAAGGGTACCAAAAAAAGGCCTGTAGCGTTGAAGGTCCCCAAGAACAGTTTGGTACATTACAGACTGGATCATGTTATCGACCAGGTCGGGCTCAGTCACATGTCTGGATGGATGGCCTACTGTATGGGTCAATACATAACTGAATAATCTGATTGACATCAAATCAATAACTAGCATCCTACTACAACTCACTCACTCAGTCAGTCAGTGTGTGTTTTCACCTATTCTCTCCTAATCCACAGCTAAGAAGCCCCTTGAGTCTATTACATTTAATCTCACACAATGATACAACAATCTGGTTTTGCGACATTCACCAAGGGTGAAAAGAGCAGAAAATAGAAAACAATTTATTTTCCGACACAGCCGAGGAACTGCACAGCTGGCAAAGGCATTGTCTGAATTTCATTTTCAATTTTCTCATGCTCTGCTCCTAAATTGTATTTTGGAAGCAACTAAAGCATCTGCTTTGGTCAGGGATAAACACGTCAGCGTGCTGCAAGCTGTACATTTCCCAATGTCAGATTCTGCTGTGTGTGTGAGCTGCTCTCGGGCTCTCCACATTGCAGTGCAGCTGGAGTGCGGAGGAGCGACGCTCCCTCACTCTTTTACATTTGACAATACACAGAGCAGGTAAAACTTTCCCTGAAAAATGTATTCTGATCCATTCTAAATAAAGTATATTTAATTACAACTTAAATTCCATGACAAACGAAATAAATATGTATAGCAGCCTAGAGGTAAATGGTGACTTCTTCCCCGTCTTTTCTCTGTCGATTGTAAGAAGGATGAAGAACTATAGACTAGCCTAGGTTAG
The DNA here is from genome assembly GCF_013265735.2 of Oncorhynchus mykiss. Classification (NCBI taxonomy): domain Eukaryota; kingdom Metazoa; phylum Chordata; class Actinopteri; order Salmoniformes; family Salmonidae; genus Oncorhynchus; species Oncorhynchus mykiss. Next base: position 24,728,506 of record NC_048585.1, on the reverse strand, counting down.
AGCTTTCGGCCAGTAACCAAAAGGTTGCTGGATTGAATCCCTGAGCTGACAAGGTAAAAATCTGTCGTTCTGCCCCTGAGCAAGGCAGTTAACCCACTGGCGCCGAAGATATGGATGTCGATTAAGGCAGTCCCCTGCACCTCTCTGAATCAGAGGGTTAAATGCAGAAGACACATTTCAATTGAATGCATTCAGCTGTACAACTGACTCTGTATCCGTCGGAGGCTTGACAACTTTGGCCAATGGATGTGTCTGCCTTGATGTTCATTAAACAACATGGACCCCCCCATGACACCATTCTGCCAAGGACACCCAAACCTGAGTGGCACCACATAGCCCAAGGAGCCTGACCCTCTCTGGGGAATTTGCTATAGCCCTGCTTGGGATATTCAGCTACTATTGGTGGAGACACATGGCCCATTCTAGCTTGGTAGGCCTATGTCAGGGTGGGAAATTGGAAATGTGAATTGGGCCAAGTTGGAGGTAATGATGACAGGTAACCTAGCAGATAAGAGCGTTGGGCAAGTAACCAAAAGGTTGCCGGTTTGAATCCTGAGCCGGCAAGGAAGAAAGATCTGCAGTTCTGATGGATGATGATGGATTTTTTAAATTTTTAATCAATTCTAGAATTAGTCTGTAATGTAACAAAATGTGGAAAAGGTCAAGGGGTCTGAAATCTTTGCGAATGCACTGTACGTGTATTAAAGTCGTAAAAAGTTAAATCTGGTCCCATATTCATTGCATGCAATGACTATTTCAAGCTTGGGACTACAAATGTGTTGGATGCATTTGCTGTATGTTTTGGTTGAGTTTCAGATTATTTTGTGCCAAATAGCTATTAAATGGTAAATAATGTATTGTGTCATTTTGGAGTCACTTAAATAAGAATAGAATATGTTTCTCAACACTTCTACATGAATGTGTGAGTGAGAAGGTTAGATGCCGCCCCTGGCAAATTAGATTTTCGGATTAAAACTCAGTCTGTGTGAATGACAGGAGAAACGATCAGAGGGGCAGAGTTTTTACCATCATCATTAAGACGGGCTGAAGTATGGATAGAGTTTATCAGTGAAGGTGTAGCCAGTGAAAGAGTAAAGACCTGGCCTCCACATTATAAAAGGAGACCTGACCCTCCACATAATCCACAAACACCCCCACATTCTGGGGTTTCTCTCTCAGGGAGAGGGGGACATCAGGACCAGCTAGAGCCTTGTATACATTTCATTTTCTCAGCCACACAGTCCAGTATCCATTCTTAGGGCTCAGTGTGATCTTCCTCTTCCTGTTGACGGACTCTCTGGCCACTCCTAAATCCCATTTAGTCTTCCCTTTAACTGTCACCTCATAGTAAAATCTCCCTGTAGAGAAGCCCTCCATTCCTAAGACATTTACACTTTTATTAAACCTCTTTGGGGTATTCGGACGATTCGTCCGTGTGTCTCCATGTCTCACCTGTTTCCCATCCTCAGACAGGATGAGGTAGGGATGTGCTGTATCAGGGTCCAGAGTCACATCCACTGCACACCACAGGGCCCTGTGTGGACGGAACATTCTTAACAGGATTCCTTGTAATGCTGTAAAATTCCTGAGTCCCAAAATAACTTTCAGCCTCACTCATAACGATGCCTATTTTCTAAGATTTCTTCTTTGTTTGCGATGTGCAGTTTGAAAACCAATGCAATAGACAATACAAAATCCACCTTTTTAACATGCTACATGTCAGGATCCTATTGGCTAGTAACATTTACTGATGTCTCTAATCTAACTACCATGGTTTCTTCAACATTACTCCCTTCCACTCTTCTTACTACCTCTGGATAGGAGACATGCTGGACAGCCTTTATTCTTGTCACCTCAGTCTCCTTCATCCTAACAGGGTCATGAATTCGGGTGTATGATCCCCACCACAATTGCAGCATTTCACCTCAACTGGCACACAATATTCCTGCCATCTACATACACTTGACACACGTCCAAATAGTTGACATTCATTACAATGCAAGGGTTTGGGCACGAAGGATCTAACAGGATCTCTCGCATAACTCAAATATACATACGAAGGGAGAGAGTCTTCTTCAAAGAACGAAAGAATGGATGGAGTGGGCTTCCTCACTCCATCCACCATACGGGTCAGTCGGCATGCACCAACCACTGGGCTTCCTCACTCCATCCACCATACGGGTCAGTCGGCGTGCACCAACCACTGGGCTTCCTCACTCCATCCACCATACGGGTCAGTCGGCGTGCACCAACCACTGGGCTTCCTCACTCCATCCACCATACGGGTCAGTCGGCGTGCACCAACCACTGGGCTTCCTCACTCCATCCACCATAAGGGTCAGTCGGCGTGCACCAACCACTGGGCTTCCTCACTCCATCCACCATACGGTTCAGTCGGCGTGCACCAACCACTGGGCTTCCTCACTCCATCCACCATACGGGTCAGTCGGCGTGCACCAACCACTGGGCTTCCTCACTCCATCCACCATACGGGTCAGTCGGCGTGCACCAACCACTGGGCTTCCTCACTCCATCCACCATACGGGTCAGTCGGCGTGCACCAACCACTGGGCTTCCTCACTCCATCCACCATACGGGTCAGTCGGCGTGCACCAACCACTGGGCTTCCTCACTCCATCCACCATACGGGTCAGTCGGCGTGCACCAACCACTGGGCTTGCTCACTCCATCCACCATACGGGTCAGTCGGCGTGCACCAACCACTGGGCTTCCTCACTCCATCCACCATACGGGTCAGTCGGCGTGCACCAACCACTGGGCTTCCTCACTCCATCCACCATACGGGTCAGTCGGCGTGCACCAACCACTGGGCTTCCTCACTCCATCCACCATACGGGTCAGTAGGCGTGCACCAACCACTGGGCTTCCTCACTCCATCCACCATACGGGTCAGTCGGCATGCACCAACCACTGGGCTTCCTCACTCCATCCACCATACGGGTCAGTCGGCGTGCACCAACCACTGGGCTTCCTCACTCCATCCACCATACGGGTCAGTCGGCGTGCACCAACCACTGGGCTTGCTCACTCCATCCACCATACGGGTCAGTCGGCGTGCACCAACCACTGGGCTTCCTCACTCCATCCACCATACGGGTCAGTCGGCATGCACCAACCACTGGGCTTCCTCACTCCATCCACCATACGGGTCAGTCGGCGTGCACCAACCACTGGGCTTCCTCACTCCATCCACCATACGGGTCAGTCGGCGTGCCCCAACCACTGGGCTTCCTGACTCCATCCACCATACGGGTCAGTCGGCGTGCACCAACCACTGGGCTTCCTCACTCCATCCACCATACGGGTCAGTCGGCGTGCACCAACCACTGGGCTTCCTCACTCCATCCACCATACGGGTCAGTCGGCATGCACCAACCACTGGGCTTCCTCACTCCATCCACCATACGGGTCAGTCGGCGTGCACCAACCACTGGGCTTCCTCACTCCATCCACCATACGGGTCAGTCGGCGTGCACCAACCACTGGGCTTCCTCACTCCATCCACCATACGGGTCAGTCGGCGTGCACCAACCACTGCCTCTATTTCTTCAGTTACACACTTTGCTCTCACTTCTCGCCCCAGTCCAGAGATAACCCCCATGATAGGTGCCCTGCTTCGCAGATCCACACACAACACATTACAATTATATATCTTTTTCAGGGGCAAAGCATGCACGTTCTACTCCTCGGACAAACAAAAAACCCAAATAAACAAATGTATTCTTATTTTCTCTTCAAAACAGATCTCCCAGATATCTTGATCGATCAAGAACCCTCACTAACTAAAGAACAGTCAGAACTAGGCTTGGATTTACTAGACTCCCCGGCAACTTTACTTCTCGTTTCCCTTTTTGTTTACCACTGTAATCCATTCCTTCTCACCCTCATCACTCGATGGTCCATCAGTTTAAAAACGTCCTCCTCCATCATCTTTCCAGTGAATTTCCTCCCTGCAGCAGTCCTCCCCCCCTTATAATACTGCCATGTGCTTTTATCCTCCTGGAATTTAGTTAAATGGCAACTCCACCACTTTTCAACCTACTTTTCATTGTCTTCCAGCACAATACCACTGTCAACGTACACTACACGACCAAAAGTATGTGGACACTGCTCAAAAGTATGTGGACACTGCTCATATGGAGTTGGTCCCCCCTTTGCTGCTATAACAGCCTCCACTCTTCTGGGAAGGCTTTCCACTAGATGTTGGAACACTGCTGCGGGGACTTGCTTCCATTCAGCCATAAGAGCATTAGTGAGGCTGGGGCACTGATGTTGGGTTAAAAAGTTCTACACAGTCACATCAAAGTTTTTTTTAAATCTGTGATTTTCAAACACTATGAGATTCGCGGTGAGGTGGGGAGCGAGAAAATACCCTCCATCTGGCTAGAAACTCGTTGCAGGTTTTGAAAATCACTGTTTTTTAAAAACTTTTAATCCTACTGTACCCTGTGATGTCACAGAGGAACATTTTTTGGGGACCTTTCTTCTTATCTACTGATCATAAAAACGTACAATTTTCACATAATATTCTAGAGACACTGGTTTGGTGCTGAATATGATGAATATGAGGTTGAAAAGTGGAATAATTGCCCGTTAACCCTTTACGTGGCTGAACTTTTTTTTCTCTCGGGCGCTTATTTACAATTGTTTCAAGTTTGGATTTATGGCCTGGGTTTAACGTCAACAATCAGATGTCCTGTCATATCTGTCTCTCTTCCATTCCTCTTCATTCGTTCACTCACTTATTATCTTACTCTATTCACAATGAATGTGCAGACAGGCAGAACAGACAAGGTGCCATAACAGGTGACTTTATTTGTATAACGGATGTCATAGCCATCACTACTGTAAACATCGGGGACAGCAGGACTACGAGAAAGAATTCCAATTTGGTCAATATTCAACTGGATTTCATTTTCTAAAAATCCTGAATTTTACTCCAGGCACATCCCAGTTCATTATAGGTGGATCCACAGAGATATACAGTGCAAACAATACATGAGCTTAAAAAACAAACATATTGCTTGAATTATCTCATGATCAGAAATTCCTCTGAAATGTAACTCCCAGATATGAATCATACCTCGGTATGAGCCTGGAGAGATGTTTTCATATCTTACAATGCTGCTGCATACCGTAGGCTACTCATCATGTCTAACAGACTGACATGATGCTGATGATAACAAACAACAACCATGTCAGTAGGAATATTACATTGAAATGTTCTCTGATGTAGGACAACAGACGAAATTGACACATTTCAGTACATTTTCAGGTTAAACGTCATGTTGTGTGATTGACAGGAGAGATGATCATAGGGGCAGAGTTTTTACCACCATCATTGCTAGAGGGGCTGAAGAATGGATAGAGTTTCTCTGTGAAGGTGCAGCCAGTGAAAGAGTAGATAAGAGACCTGGCCTCCACATCATAAAAGGAGACCTGACCCTCCTCATAATCCACAAACACCCCCACCTTCTGGGGCTTCTCTCTCAGGGAGAGCAGGACACTGGTGCTAGAAAGAGCCTCGTACTCATTTCCTTTTCTCAGCCATACAGTCCAGTATCCATTCTCAGGGCTCAGTGTGATATCCCCCTTCTTGACGATGGACTCTCTGGCCACTCCTAAAACCCATTCAGTATTTCCCTTAACCATCACCTCATAGTAGAATCTCCCTGAGGAAAAGCCCTCCTTTCCCAAGATACAGAGACATTTGGAAAACCTAACTGGCTTGTCTGGGAGATCCTGCTCTGTGTTTCCATCTCTCACCTGTGTCCCATCTTCAGACAGGATGAGGCAGGGATGTGCTGTATCAGGATCCAGAGTCACATCCACTGCATACTGCTGAATCCTCTTCAGTTTGACTTCAGGCAGCTTCTCCATCTCTTTATTCAGTGTCTCCTCCAGTTGAGACACAGCTCTCCTCACAGTCCCCACACACATATCACTCTGAACACTGATCTCAGACCAGTCCTTGGTGTCTGGAGGGGTGCAGAGGGATGGAAAGCTCTGTAGGAGGTGGAGGTGGTCCTCAGTGTGTGAGAGCTGCTCCAGCTCAGTGCTTCTCCTCTGTAGCTCAGTGATTTCCTGCTCCAGCTCTTTAATGAGCCCTTCAGCCTGCCTCTCTGCTGCTTTCTGTTTCTCCTCAATCACCTCAATGAGCTCAGCCTGACTTCTCTCAATGGAGCGAACCAGAGCAGTGAAGACCTGTACACTGTCTGATCTCTCTCTCTCTGCCTCTCTCTTGCTGAGATCTACTGAGTGTTTGATCTCCTGAACCTTCTTCAGTCTCTCCTGGATCATCTGCTGCACTTCTGCCTCAGTCTTCCCCAACTGAGCCTTCCTCTCTCCATACTCTTCCTCTAGAGGGACAGTGTCATGAGTCATGTGGTCTGCTTTCAAGCACAAGACACAAAGACATGTCTGGTCACTCCTACAGAACAGCTCTAGAGGTCTCTCATGCTTCCTACACATCCTGTCTTCCAGGTTCTCCACAGGGTTGATCAGCTTGTGTCTCTTTAAGGCTGCGACTCTCTGATGAGGCTCCAGATGAGTCTCACAGTAAGAGGTCTGACACACCAGACAGGACTTCAGGGCCTTGAGCTTCATCCCAGTGCAGATGTCACAGGACACTTCTACTATCATGGCAGAGCATTGGTCCGGGCTGCTGGTAGCTTTCACTTCAACTGTCTGTCTGAACTGAGCAGCCATCTCAGAAATGAAAGTGTTGACGAACAGATCTGGTCTCTTATCGAATGTATTTTTACACATGGGACACTGGCACAGGTCATCCCTATCCCAGTACTTTGTGATACAGGCCTTGCAGAAGTTGTGTCCACATGAAGTAGAGACGGGCTCAGTGAACACATCCAGACAGATAGAACACAGGAACTGCTCTTCAGACAGGAGACTGCAGGAGGTGGCCATATCTAGACAGAGACCAAAGGTGAAACCATAAACCATTTGGAATCAGTCAGTTCTTGATATATTTAGCTTGAGAGTTGTTAACATTGTCTTATCTGGTTATATTAATGAATGTTGATACATGACGATACAACAAAGACACACGTCTGATAACTGTAGATTGAAAAGTGTAACATAGCGTAGAATCTGCATGAATAAAAAGGAAATAGACACGGTAAACACAGTCAAGCTTAACTTTCCACGTCAGTCTCTCTACTCACCTGGATGTTTTTGTGGATCTCTGTCCTTTCTGTTTGTGGTGTCAAAGGGTAGGAGAGTAAGCGTATAGCCTGAACATGTAGATTTCTGAAGTGCTGGAGATTTTGGTCCCGTAAACAATATACTGTACGTCTCTCTACTTTAGTTTCAGTTCAACAAAGTGACGATAGTGATGCTCCTCCCCACCAGATACTGCTGTGTGATTCTCTTCCTGGAACAGTTAACCCTTTACACGGCTGAGCTGTAACTGATCGTCATATTGATTAAAACAGTGTTGAATAAACGAGGACTAAAGTCACTACAGCTTTTACATTACTCTTCCTAGAATCACAATGTTTCAATCACTGCAGTCAACACACGCACACGCACACACACACACACAGTGTAGAGGACTGGGGGCAGTCTGTCTCTGACCCCTGCTGCTTCTCTTCACTCCCACAGCCTGGAATTCACAGGCATGAAGCTGACAGTTTACCAATCACACCTGTACCACTGCAGGGGCATCACTCACATGAGGATCCACCTGATTCTACAGCATCAGCTCACATCTTCAGACAGCCAAGAGAAAACACAACACATTCTGTTGGAAGAGTTAACCTCTCTTTCTCATACTAATCTCACCTGTAACTCCCCCTCCTCTCTTCCCTCTCTCTGTACTATAGAACCAGGAAGCACCTGACATGAACACTGCTCTGTGGCCACACACTATAAAACCCTGACAAGGTTACTGTTTTATGGGGTAAAATCATATTTTCCACAGAGGACAGACCAGGCGGTATGAGTTTTCCATGACGCCATTTATGAGGAGCAAGACCAGACAGAGAAATAAATAGTTAAATAAAAGTTAAAGAAAAACATTTAAAAGACTGCAACCTTCTTCCAGAGAAATGGTGTAACTAGGCTTCAGATTAGGGAAATCCCATGAGAGGACAGAGAGAAAAAGATGGGAGAGAGGAAAGAGGAGAGAGGAAGAGGAGAGAGGAAGAGGGAGAGGAAGCTCTGTTGAAAGGGAGCAATGTCTATGGCAGCAGCACAACACAGGATGTTTCCACTGGCTCTGACCAGACAACACAGGTACATATACACACACACCAGCATAGTGGCGCTGGCACACACATACAAATGTACTAAGTGAGGTGACACTGGCACCACACCCTGAGATGGCCGATTTAGAAAAGGGGAGTGTGGGATATCTAAATGCATGTACATGTAACCAGATAATAGAGACAGGTTCTCAGGGGAAATAAAACGAGAGCGAGAGAGCGAGAGAGCGAGAGAGAGTTTGAGTTTTAAATCATCTTTATTGGGTCTGGGGGCCCACCACACAATAAATATTCATACAAAACCACAGTTACACATCAATTAAAAACACAACTCCGGGCCTCCCGGGTGGCGCAGTGGTTAAGGGTGCTGTACTGCAGTGCCAGCTGTGCCACCAGAGACTCTGGGTTCGCGCCCAGGCTCTGTCGTAACCGGCCGCGACTGGGAGGTCCGTGGGGCGACGCACAATTGGCCTACCGTCGTCCGGGTTAGGGAGGGCTTGGCCGGTAGGGATGTCCTTGTCTCATCGCGCACCAGCGACTCCTGTGGCGGGCTGGGCACTGTGCACGCTAACCAAGGTTGCCAGGTGCACGGTGTTTCCTTCCACACATTGGTGCGGCTGGCTTCCGGGTTGGATGCGTGCTGTGTTAAGAAGCAGTGCGGCTTGGTTGGGTTGTGTATCGGAGAACGCGTGACTTTCAACCTTCGTCTCTCCCAAGCCCGTATGGGAGTTGTAGCGATGAGACAAGATAGTAGCTACTAAACAATTGGATACCATGAAATTGGGGAGAAAAAGGGGTAAAAAATGTTTTTAAAACACAACTCCAATTCCTCCTCCACAGTAACTAAACACAACAGCCTCTGAATACCCCATATACTCAAAAACAGATCAATATTGTTGACAAGTTTATAATAGGCAAACTCCAACCTTAGTCTCGCTGCCAGCATTCCCACCACATCCACAGACCCCTGTCCCCGAATACTGTTCTTTCAGGTCTTCCATATCGCTAATTGTGCTGCCCCTAACACAAAATTAAGCAACACAACACAAACCCTTTTAACTGAACCTGTACTTTGGCCAAAATATATACAGTTGGGAAGAGAAAACCTCTCCCAACGTTGAGAACCAATCAGTGATCAGTTCTACCAGGACCCTTCCCCTATAGGACAGCTGGGGCAGCACCCATTTCCATCTTGACAGTCTGGCACACACTTTCTCCTATACAGTTATTTTTCTGAAAGACATCTGAGCCTAGAAAAAAACCAAAGTTTTCATCCCATCTCTGCCCCACTGAAGCCCCCTTGGTAACCGTGGAGCGTACCCTGTCTGAAGCCCCCCTGGTAACCGTGGAGCGTACCCTGTCTGAAGCCCCCCTGGTAACCGTGGAGCGGACCCCGTCTGAAGCCCCCCTGGTAACCGTGGAGCGGACCCCGTCTGAAGCCCCCCTGGTAACCGTGGAGCGGACCCCGTCTGAAGCCCCCCTGGTAATCGTGGAGCGGACCCCGTCTGAAGCCCCCCTGGTAACCGTGGAGCGGACCCCGTCTGAAGCCCCCCTGGTAATCGTGGAGCGGACCCCGTCTGAAGCCCCCCTGGTAACCGTGGAGCGGACCCCGTCTGAAGCCCCCCTGGTAATCGTGGAGCAGACCCCGTCTGAAGCCCCCCTGGTAATCGTGGAGCGGACCCCGTCTGAAGCCCCCCTGGTAATCGTGGAGCGGACCCCGTTTGAAGCCCCCCTGGTAATCGTGGAGCGGACCCCGTTTGAAGCTGACCTGCCCACAGCACTTCACTCTTTCCTCAATTGACTCTAGCTGAGGAGGCCCCCTCATACACCTTTAAAGTGTTTGAGAGAACCTTAACATCCTCACCCACCGTAATAAAAACGATCACGTCATCTGCATACGCAGACAGTGCTATCGTGGGACCCTTCATTACACCTGGCACAGAGAAACCAGTAAGCTTCGCTCTTAAAAAACAAAGCATTGGTTCAATCACCAGACTATATAATTGCCCTGAAATTGGGCATCCCTGCCTGATGCCCCTTTGGACAGGGATGGGGCAACTCAAACCACCCCCCACCTTCACCATACACGAGGCCCCAGCATACAATAAATTCATCCAAGACAAAAAAACATCCCCAAACCAAAAGGCTTTCATCGTTTTAAACAAGTACTGGTGGTCCACACAGTCAAAAGCCTTCTCCTGATCCAAAGAAAGTAAACCCACATTTACATCAGACAGTTTACAAATGTCTAAAACATCTCTTATCAGAAACAAGTTGTCAACAGAGCGATCAGGTACACCGTAGGACTGGTCCTTATGGATCAACAATCCCAGTTACTCTTTCAACCTGTTTGAGAGACATTTGGAAACAATTTTGTATTCAGCGCACAGCAAAGCAACAGGTCTCAAATTTTTTATGAGAGCCAAATCCCCCTTTTTTGGCAACAGTGGAAGCACCACACGTTGACAGGATACAGAAAGAGAACCCTCATGAAAAGATTCACACACCACTTCATAAAAATCCTCCCCAAAAGTGCTTATAAAACTCAGATGGTAAACCATCGATTCCAGGGGCTCGGCCTGTTGAGAGCTGCATAACTGCTGTGGACAGCTCTTGCAGTGTAATGTCAGACTCCAATGCGACTCTCTGCTCAGGTCCCAATTGAGGAAGACCGTTTAACAACTATTCAGTACACAGAGAGTCACAATCCTCCGCCTTATAGAGGGCAGAGTAGAAATCCACTGCATGTTGACGCATTTCAAAACTCCTCCACCGTGACAGTAGCTTCAGAACCAGAGACATGCCAGGTGTAGAGTATCTACAGTCTACCAGAGGACCAGAGACATGACAGGTGTTTAGTATCTACAGTCTACCAGAGGACCAGATACATGACAGGTGTTTAGTATCTACAGTCTACCAGAGACATGACAGGTGTAGAGTATCTACAGTCTACCAGAGGACCAGAGACATGACAGGTATATAGTATCTAGTCTACCAGAGACATGCCAGGTGTATAGTATCTACAGTCTACCAGAGGACCAGAGACATGACAGGGGTATAATATCTACAGTCTACCAGTGGACCAGATACATGACAGGTGTATAGTATCTACAGTCTACCAGAGGACCAGATACATGACAGATGTATAGTATCTACAGTCTACCAGAGGACCAGAGACATGACAGGTGTTTAGTATCTACAGTCTACCAGAGACATGCCAGGTGTATAGTATCTACAGTCTACCAGAGGACCAGATACATGACAGGTGTAGAGTATCTACAGTCTACCAGAGGACCAGATACATGACAGGTGTATAGTATCTACAGTCTACCAGAGGACCAGATACATGACAGGTGTATAGTATCTACAGTCTACCAGAGGACCAGAAACATGACAGGTGTATAGTATCTACAGTCTACCAGAAACATGACAGGTGTATATTATCTACAGTCTACCAGAAACATGACAGGTGTATAGTATCTACAGTCTACCAGAGAACCTGACAGGTGTATAGTATCTACAGTCTACCAGAGACATGACAGATGTATAGTATCTACAGTCTACCAGAGACATGACAGGTGTATAGTATCTACAGTCTACCAGAGACATGACAGGTGTATAGTATCTACAGTCTACCAGAGACATGACAGGTGTATAGTATCTACAGTCTACCAGAGGACCAGATACATGACAGGTGTATAGTATCTACAGTCTACCAGAGGACCAGATACATGACAGGTGTATAGTATCTACAGTCTACCAGAGGACCAGATACATGACAGGTGTATAGTATCTACAGTCTACCAGAGACATGACAGGTGTATAGTATCTACAGTCTACCAGAGGACCAGATACATGACAGGTGTATAGTATCTACAGTCTACCAGAAACATGACAGGTGTATAGTATCTACAGTCTACCAGAGGACCAGAAACATGACAGGTGTATAGTATCTACAGTCTACCAGAGGACCAGATACATGACAGGTGTATAGTATCTACAGTCTACCAGAGAACCAGATACATGACAGGTGTATAGTATCTACAGTCTACCAGAGGACCAGATACATGACAGGTGTATAGTATCTACAGTCTACCAGAGGACCAGATACATGACAGGTGTATAGTATCTACAGTCTACCAGAGGACCAGATACATGACAGGTGTATAGTATCTACAGTCTACCAGAGGACCAGATACATGACAGGTGTATAGTATCTACAGTCTACCAGAGGACCAGATACATGACAGGTGTATAGTATCTACAGTCTACCAGAGGACCAGATACATGACAGGTGTATAGTATCGACAATCTACCAGAGGACCAGATACATGACAGGTGTAGAGTATCTACAGTCTACCAGAGAACCAGAGACATGACAGATGTATAGTATCTACAGTCTACTAGAAACATGACAGGTATATAGTATCTACAGTCTACCAGAGACATGACAGATGTTTAGTATCTACAGTCTACCAGAGGACCAGATACATGACAGGTGTATAGTATCTACAGTCTACCAGAGGACCAGATACATGACAGGTGTATAGTATCTACAGTCTACCAGAGGACCAGATACATGACAGGTGTATAGTATCTACAGTCTACCAGAGAACCAGATACATGACAGGTGTATAGTATCTACAGTCTACCAGAGGACCAGATACATGACAGGTGTATAGTATCTACAGTCTACCAGAGGACCAGATACATGACAGGTGTATAGTATCTACAGTCTACCAGAGGACCAGATACATGACAGGTGTATAGTATCTACAGTCTACCAGAGGACCAGATACATGACAGGTGTATAGTATCTACAGTCTACCAGAGGACCAGATACATGACAGGTGTATAGTATCTACAGTCTACCAGAGGACCAGATACATGACAGGTGTATAGTATCGACAATCTACCAGAGGACCAGATACATGACAGGTGTAGAGTATCTACAGTCTACCAGAGAACCAGAGACATGACAGATGTATAGTATCTACAGTCTACTAGAAACATGACAGGTATATAGTATCTACAGTCTACCAGAGACATGACAGATGTTTAGTATCTACAGTCTACCAGAGGACCAGATACATGACAGGTGTATAGTATCTACAGTCTACCAGAGGACCAGATACATGACAGGTGTATAGTATCTACAGTCTACCAGAGGACCAGATACATGACAGGTGTAGAGTATCTACAGTCTACCAGAGAACCAGAGACATGACAGATGTATAGTATCTACAGTCTACCAGAGACATGACAGGTATATAGTATCTACAGTCTACCAGAGGACCAGATACATGACAGGTGTATAGTATCTACAGTCTACCAGAGACATGACAGGTGTATAGTATCTACAGTCTACCAGAGACATGACAGGTGTATAGTATCTACAGTCTACCAGAGGACCAGATACATGACAGGTGTATAGTATCTACAATCTACCAGAGACATGACAGGTATATAGTATCTACAGTCTACCAGAGGACCAGATACATGACAGGTGTAGAGTATCTACAGTCTACCAGAGAACCAGAGACATGACAGATGTATAGTATCTACAGTCTACCAGAGAACCAGAGACATGACAGATGTATAGTATCTACAGTCTACTAGAAACATGACAGGTATATAGTATCTACAGTCTACCAGAGACATGACAGATGTTTAGTATCTACAGTCTACCAGAGAACCAGAGACATGACAGATGTTTAGTATCTACAGTCTACCAGAGAACCAGAGACATGACAGATGTATAGTATCTACAGTCTACCAGAGAACCAGAGACATGACAGATGTATAGTATCTACAGTCTACTAGAAACATGACAGGTATATAGTATCTACAGTCTACCAGAGACATGACAGATGTTTAGTATCTACAGTCTACCAGAGGACCAGATACATGACAGGTGTATAGTATCTACAGTCTACCAGAGGACCAGATACATGACAGGTGTATAGTATCTACAGTCTACCAGAGGACCAGATACATGACAGGTGTATAGTATCTACAGTCTACCAGAGGACCAGATACATGACAGGTGTATAGTATCTACAATCTACCAGAGACATGACAGGTGTATAGTATCTACAGTCTACCAGAGGACCAGATACATGACAGGTGTATAGTATCTACAGTCTACCAGAGGACCAGATACATGACAGGTGTATAGTATCTACAGTCTACCAGAGGACCAGATACATGACAGGTGTATAGTATCTACAGTCTACCAGAGGACCAGATACATGACAGGTGTAGAGTATCTACAGTCTACCAGAGAACCAGAGACATGACAGATGTATAGTATCTACAGTCTACCAGAGGACCAGATACATGACAGGTGTATAGTATCTACAGTCTACCAGAAACATGACAGGTGTATAGTATCTACAGTCTACCAGAGACATGACAGGTGTATAGTATCTACAGTCTACCAGAGACATGGCAGGTGTATAGTATCTACAGTGTACCAGAGAACCAGAGACATGACAGGTGTATAGTATCTACAGTCTACCAGAAACATGACAGGTGTATAGTATCTACAGTCTACCAGAGACATGACAGATGTATAGTATCTACAGTCTACCAGAGACATGACAGGTATATAGTATCTACAGTCTACCAGAGACATGACAGATGTTTAGTATCTACAGTCTACCAGAGGACCAGATACATGACAGGTGTATAGTATCTACAGTCTACCAGAGGACCAGATACATGACAGGTGTATAGTATCTACAGTCTACCAGAGGACCAGATACATGACAGGTGTATAGTATCTACAGTCTACCAGAGGACCAGATACATGACAGGTGTAGAGTATCTACAGTCTACCAGAGGACCAGAAACATGACAGATGTATAGTATCTACAGTCTACCAGAGACATGACAGGTATATAGTATCTACAGTCTACCAGAGAACCAGATACATGACAGATGTATAGTATCTACAGTCTACCAGAGAACCAGAGACATGACAGATGTATAGTATCTACAGTCTACCAGAGACATGACAGGTATATAGTATCTACAGTCTACCAGAGGACCAGATACATGACAGGTGTATAGTATCTACAGTCTACCAGAGACATGACAGGTGTATAGTATCTACAGTCTACCAGAGGACCAGATACATGACAGGTGTATAGTATCTACAGTCTACCAGAGAACCAGAGACATGACAGATGTATAGTATCTACAGTCTACCAGAGACATGACAGGTGTATAGTATCTACAGTCTACCAGAGGACCAGATACATGACAGGTGTATAGTATCTACAGTCTACCAGAGGACCAGATACATGACAGGTGTATATTATCTACAATCTACCAGAGGACCAGATACATGACAGGTGTAGAGTATCTACAGTCTACCAGAGAACCAGAGACATGACAGATGTATAGTATCTACAGTCTACCAGAGAACCAGAGACATGACAGATGTTTCTAGTAGACTGTAGATACTATACATGACAGGTATATAGTATCTACAGTCTACCAGAGACATGACAGATGTTTAGTATCTACAGTCTACCAGAGAACCAGAGACATGACAGATGTTTAGTATCTACAGTCTACCAGAGAACCAGAGACATGACAGATGTATAGTATCTACAGTCTACCAGAGAACCAGAGACATGACAGATGTATAGTATCTACAGTCTACTAGAAACATGACAGGTATATAGTATCTACAGTCTACCAGAGACATGACAGATGTTTAGTATCTACAGTCTACCAGAGGACCAGATACATGACAGGTGTATAGTATCTACAGTCTACCAGAGGACCAGATACATGACAGGTGTATAGTATCTACAGTCTACCAGAGGACCAGATACATGACAGGTGTATAGTATCTACAGTCTACCAGAGAACCAGAGACATGACAGATGTATAGTATCTACAGTCTACCAGAGAACCAGAGACATGACAGATGTATAGTATCTACAGTCTACCAGAGACATGACAGGTATATAGTATCTACAGTCTACCAGAGGACCAGATACATGACAGGTGTATAGTATCTACAGTCTACCAGAAACATGAAAGGTGTATAGTATCTACAGTCTACCAGAGACATGACAGGTGTATAGTATCTACAGTCTACCAGAGACATGGCAGGTGTATAGTATCTACAGTCTACCAGAGGACCAGATACATGACAGGTGTATAGTATCTACAGTCTACCAGAAACATGACAGGTGTATAGTATCTACAGTCTACCAGAGGACCAGATACATGACAGGTGTATAGTATCTACAGTCTACCAGAGGACCAGATACATGACAGGTGTATAGTATCTACAGTCTACCAGAGGACCAGAGACATGCCAGGTGTATAGTATCTACAGTCTACCAGAGGACCAGAGACATGCCAGGTGTATAGTATCTACAGTGTACCAGAGAACCAGAAACATGACAGGTGTATAGTATCTACAGTCTACCAGAGACATGACAGATGTGTAGTATCTACAGTCTACCGGATACATGACAGGTGTATAGTATCTACAGTCTACCAGAGACATGACAGGTATATAGTATCTACAGTCTACCAGAGACATTGCAGGTGTATAGTATCTACAGTGTACCAGAGAACCAGATACATGACAGGTGTATAGTATCTACAGTCTACCAGAGACATGACAGATGTATAGTATCTACAGTCTACCAGAGACATGACAGATGTATAGTATATACAGTCTACCAGAGACATGACAGGTGTATAGTATCTACAGTCTACCAGATATATGACAGGTGTTTAGTATCTACAGTCTACCAGAGAACCAGAGACATGACAGATGTATAGTATCTACAGTCTACCAGAGACATGCCAGATGTATAGTATCTACAGTCTACCAGAGGACCAGAAACATGACAGATGTATAGTATCTACAGTCTACCAGAGACATGACAGGTATATAGTATCTACAGTCTACCAGAGAACCAGATACATGACAGATGTATAGTATCTACAGTCTACCAGAGAACCAGAGACATGACAGATGTATAGTATCTACAGTCTACCAGAGACATGACAGGTATATAGTATCTACAGTCTACCAGAGGACCAGATACATGACAGGTGTATAGTATCTACAGTCTACCAGAGACATGACAGGTGTATAGTATCTACAGTCTACCAGAGGACCAGATACATGACAGGTGTATAGTATCTACAGTCTACCAGAGAACCAGAGACATGACAGATGTATAGTATCTACAGTCTACCAGAGACATGACAAGTGTATAGTATCTACAGTCTACCAGAGGACCAGATACATGACAGGTGTATAGTATCTACAGTCTACCAGAGGACCAGATACATGACAGGTGTATATTATCTACAATCTACCAGAGGACCAGATACATGACAGGTGTAGAGTATCTACAGTCTACCAGAGAACCAGAGACATGACAGATGTATAGTATCTACAGTCTACCAGAGAACCAGAGACATGACAGATGTTTCTAGTAGACTGTAGATACTATACATGACAGGTATATAGTATCTACAGTCTACCAGAGACATGACAGATGTTTAGTATCTACAGTCTACCAGAGAACCAGAGACATGACAGATGTTTAGTATCTACAGTCTACCAGAGAACCAGAGACATGACAGATGTATAGTATCTACAGTCTACCAGAGAACCAGAGACATGACAGATGTATAGTATCTACAGTCTACTAGAAACATGACAGGTATATAGTATCTACAGTCTACCAGAGACATGACAGATGTTTAGTATCTACAGTCTACCAGAGGACCAGATACATGACAGGTGTATAGTATCTACAGTCTACCAGAGGACCAGATACATGACAGGTGTATAGTATCTACAGTCTACCAGAGGACCAGATACATGACAGGTGTATAGTATCTACAGTCTACCAGAGAACCAGAGACATGACAGATGTATAGTATCTACAGTCTACCAGAGAACCAGAGACATGACAGATGTATAGTATCTACAGTCTACCAGAGACATGACAGGTATATAGTATCTACAGTCTACCAGAGGACCAGATACATGACAGGTGTATAGTATCTACAGTCTACCAGAAACATGAAAGGTGTATAGTATCTACAGTCTACCAGAGACATGACAGGTGTATAGTATCTACAGTCTACCAGAGACATGGCAGGTGTATAGTATCTACAGTCTACCAGAGGACCAGATACATGACAGGTGTATAGTATCTACAGTCTACCAGAAACATGACAGGTGTATAGTATCTACAGTCTACCAGAGGACCAGATACATGACAGGTGTATAGTATCTACAGTCTACCAGAGGACCAGATACATGACAGGTGTATAGTATCTACAGTCTACCAGAGGACCAGAGACATGCCAGGTGTATAGTATCTACAGTCTACCAGAGGACCAGAGACATGCCAGGTGTATAGTATCTACAGTGTACCAGAGAACCAGAAACATGACAGGTGTATAGTATCTACAGTCTACCAGAGACATGACAGATGTGTAGTATCTACAGTCTACCGGATACATGACAGGTGTATAGTATCTACAGTCTACCAGAGACATGACAGGTATATAGTATCTACAGTCTACCAGAGACATTGCAGGTGTATAGTATCTACAGTGTACCAGAGAACCAGATACATGACAGGTGTATAGTATCTACAGTCTACCAGAGACATGACAGATGTATAGTATCTACAGTCTACCAGAGACATGACAGATGTATAGTATATACAGTCTACCAGAGACATGACAGGTGTATAGTATCTACAGTCTACCAGATATATGACAGGTGTTTAGTATCTACAGTCTACCAGAGAACCAGAGACATGACAGATGTATAGTATCTACAGTCTACCAGAGACATGCCAGATGTATAGTATCTACAGTCTACCAGAGAACCAGAGACATGACAGATGTAGACTGTAGATACTATACCAGAGAACCAGAGACATGACAGGTATATAGTATCTACAGTCTACCAGAGAACCTGACAGGTGTATAGTATCTACAGTCTACCAGAGACATGACAGATGTATAGTATCCACAGCTCTGGTGAAGCCTAACACTGCATACCTGCACTTAACACACCACCGGACAGAGTATGTGAGTATACACAACGCTATACTGATGGAGTGGACACATAGGCAGGGAAAGAGGAAGTCCTAATTATAGCAATGCAGAGAGGATAATGACAAACTGCTCCCACTTTCCCTGAGCTATCAACATCTACCGACACACACACACACACACACACAGGTCTCTTTCTATTGGCTAAACTTTGCTTCAGTTGGAAAGCATACATACTGTATACGTAGAGAAACCTTGATGAGTTATTCTCATTAAAGTGCATTACAGAACAGAATAGAGACCTAAGCCTGTTTTTACCATACTGAGGCTTACACTGTACAAAGGTACTGTACGAGTACACAAAACAGTGCTATGACGTTGAACCAGTCAGTATGTGTTTGTATGTGTGTAATCTGCTCCAGGCTAGCCTAGGTTGGGGTGTGGTGGTCGTTTGTTGTGTTCAGGTGAGAGACTTTCCCCAGTGTTCCTGTTGAGTCTTGCCCTCACAGACGATAGATCTACTTCCTGGGAGGAGGGCTGTAGACTGTCTGCTTTCACCAACCACCGTGAGAACACACACACACACACACACACACACACACACACACACACACACACACACACACCACTGGTATGAGAAAGACAGTTGGTTGGTATTATATTTGACTGATGCAACGTTGCTGTGATTCAAGGGCAGAGAGAGAGAGGGTGAGAGAGAGAGGAGGGATAAGTGGAGCTGGGGGACATCTATGCTGACAGGCCACTCTCATTGAGGAAAACAGGATAGAAGACTTCTGCCACGACATCATGTACACCGCAGGCTCCAAATCTGCCTCTCTCATCCTGTTCCATGCTGCGCTGTACATGCCTCTTCAGTCATCAACATTTTTAGCCCAGCTTCCAATCATCCAACCAAAACCAGCCAGGGGAGGTTTGAGAATCCAACCAGAGCAGGGTTTAGAGGGGTAAACACAGCATCTGTTTAAAGACTAAGCTGTCTAAACCAGTGACATGAAGGCCCACACACACACAGAATCACACACACAGAATCACACACACACACAGAATCACACACAGAATATTCAACGAAAAACAATATAAGCTCCAAGTACTGCCTAAAAGGTTTATACAGACAGCTCTCTCTGTTCCTCTGCTACTACCCAGACAGGTTTATCTGCTGTCTACACATACAGCACACGTGTTATCATTCTCCTCCGCTCCACTGACACCACAATACAGCTCACAATAGCGCAGTTCCATTCATCCCAGTTATGTCCCAGCCAGGGGGCTGTGCAACAGTTCCCTTCCCAACATCGCAGTCAGATCTCTGCATCAGCATTTAACAGGTATGCCCTGGGTTGGTAATGACAGTATTGTGAGTGTATATATTCTGCAGTACTCATCAGCCTGGGAAGAAGGTATTACCATACAGGAGGTGAAACTATTAACCCATATGGGAATGAAGGCCTGTGTCTCCTGGCCTGAATCCAATGGAGCACATCTGATCAGTCAGATAACTGGTGACTTGCAGCCGCAGCAGACATGAGAGGAGCATTGCAATGTGATGGTCGTGTGATTGTGTGTGTGTGTGTGTGTGTGTGTGTGTGTGTGTGTGTGTGTGTGTGTGTGTGTGTGTGTGTGTGTGTGTGTGTGTGCGCATGTAGTCCTGGGTTACAGACGGTAGAGCTGGTATTGAGGTTACTAAGATGACCTGGTATAAACTGTAGAGACATCTGACAGCCCAAGGTGCTTGGGGAGAGGAACCACTTGACCGCCAATGGCAACAGCTAGTCTCGCTGTGGTCTGACAAATCACGGAAAAGACATTACAGTCATACACTAAATACTTTACAATTGAAATAAATTCTGACAACACACACAAACATACACACACAGCTCGGATTATATTCATTTCCCTCTCTCCCTCTCACAACATTCTCAGTCTTTCTTTCTGTTTTCCCTCTCCATTTTAATTTCATCCTCTCTCTCTCTCTCTCTGCTGTGTGTCACTGTGTTGGATCTCCTCCAAGATACAGATGGAGAGAGGGCAAGAGAGGGAGAGACAGCGAGAGAGCGGGAGAAAGAGAGCTTCCCAGTCAGACATTCCAACAATCAATGGCACCTTGTTACCCTCTCGTACCTCACCGGCAGTCACATGACCAATCAGGCACTCTAGGATTGGGTAGTGGGTGGCAGGGCACACATACAGTGCCTTGCGAAAGTATTCGGCCCCCTTGAACTTTGCGACCTTTTGCCACATTTCAGGCTTCAAACAAAGATATAAAACTGTATTTTTTTGTGAAGAATCAACAACAAGTGGGACACAATCATGAAGTGGAACGACATTTATTGGATATTTCAAACTTTTTTAACAAATCAAAAACGGAAAAATTGGGCGTGCAAAATTATTCAGCCCCCTTAAGTTAATACTTTGTAGCGCCACCTTTTGCTGCGATTACAGCTGTAAGTCGCTTGGGGTATGTCTCTATCAGTTTTGCACATCGAGAGACTGACATTTTTTCCCATTCCTCCTTGCAAAACAGCTCGAGCTCAGTGAGGTTGGATGGAGAGCATTTGTGAACAGCAGTTTTCAGTTCTTTCCACAGATTCTCGATTGGATTCAGGTCTGGACTTTGACCTGGCCATTCTAACACCTGGATATGTTTATTTTTGAACCATTCCATTGTAGATTTTGCTTTATGTTTTGGATCATTGTCTTGTTGGAAGACAAATCTCCGTCCCAGTCTCAGGTCTTTTGCAGACTCCATCAGGTTTTCTTCCAGAATGGTCCTGTATTTGGCTCCATCCATCTTCCCATCAATTTTAACCATCTTCCCTGTCCCTGCTGAAGAAAAGCAGGCCCAAACCATGATGCTGCCACCACCATGTTTGACAGTGGGGATGGTGTGTTCAGCTGTGTTGCTTTTACGCCAAACATAACGTTTTGCATTATTGCCAAAAAGTTCAATTTTGGTTTCATCTGACCAGAGCACCTTCTTCCACATGTTTGGTGTGTCTCCCAGGTGGCTTGTGGCAAACTTTAAACGACACTTTTTATGGATATCTTTAAGAAATGGCTTTCTTCTTGCCACTCTTCCATAAAGGCCAGATTTGTGCAATATACGACTGATTGTTGTCCTATGGACAGAGTCTCCCACCTCAGCTGTAGATCTCTGCAGTTCATCCAGAGTGATCATGGGCCTCTTGGCTGCATCTCTGATCAGTCTTCTCCTTGTATGAGCTGAAAGTTTAGAGGGACGGCCAGGTCTTGGTAGATTTGCAGTGGTCTGATACTCCTTCCATTTCAATATTATTGCTTGCACAGTGCTCCTTGGGATGTTTAAAGCTTGGGAAATCTTTTTGTATCCAAATCCGGCTTTAAACTTCTTCACAACAGTATCTCGGACCTGCCTGGTGTGTTCCTTGTTCTTCATGATGCTCTCTGCGCTTTTAACGGACCTCTGAGACTATCACAGTGCAGGTGCATTTATACGGAGACTTGATTACACACAGGTGGATTGTATTTATCATCATTAGTCATTTAGGTCAACATTGGATCATTCAGAGATCCTCACTGAACTTCTGGAGAGAGTTTGCTGCACTGAAAGTAAAGGGGCTGAATAATTTTGCACGCCCAATTTTTCAGTTTTTGATTTGTTAAAAAAGTTTGAAATATCCAATAAATGTCGTTCCACTTCATGATTGTGTCCCACTTGTTGTTGATTCTTCACAAAAAAATACAGTTTTGTATCTTTATGTTTGAAGCCTGAAATGTGGCAAAAGGTCGCAAAGTTCAAGGGGGCCGAATACTTTGGCAAGGCACTGTACTAGCACAGTGCCTCTTACGTCATTCTGACCCCCCACTCCCTCTCTCAACCCCACAACTCCCCGCTCCTCTTCCAAAACACTACCCCAGACATCAGACACCACACTGGGGCTTACACTAGCTCCAGTACCCCTCTCTGCCCTTTGACCTCACACATATCATATCAATGGGACTTTACATGAGTGAGGAGGTGTGGAAAACTCCCTGGTGGAAAATGATATATGTCCACGTGCATCCAGTCTAATCTTAGCTGTTAAACACCAGTTTGATGGCTGCTTGTATACTTTTAAAATGTGTTCTGTGGTGAATAGTTTGCAAAGAGAGAGCGAGAGAGGAGTTTATGAGAGAGAGAGAGAGAGAGGAGTTTATGAGAGAGAGAGAGAGAGAGAGAGAGAGAGGAGTTTGAGAGAGAGAGAGAGAGAGAGAGAGAGAGAGAGAGAGAGAGAGAGGAGTTTGAGAGAGAGAGAGAGAGGAGTTTGAGAAAGAGAGAGAGAGAAGTTTATGAGAGAGAGAGAAGTTTATGAGAGAGAGAGAAAGAGAGAGAGAGAAAGAGAGAAAGAGAAAGAGAGCGAGAGAGAGAGAGGAGTTTATAAGAGAGTGTGCATGATAGATACACACTGAGTGTACAAAACATTAAGAACACCTGTTCTTTCCATGACAGACTGACCAGATGAATCCAGGTGAAAGTTATGATCCCTTATTGATGTCACCTGTTCAATCCACTTCAATCAGTGTTGATGAAGGAGAGGAGACAGTTTAAAGAAGGATCTTTAGCCTTGAGACAATTCAGACATGGATTGTGTATGTGTGCCATTCAGATTTCTGAGTTTGAACGGTGTATGGTAGTAGTTGCCAGGTGCACCGGTTTGTGTTAAGAACTGCAGCGCTGCTGGGTTTTTCACGCTCAACAGTTTCCCGTGTGTATCAAGAATGGTTCACCATCCAAAGGACATCCAGTCAACTTGACACAACTGTGGGAAGCACTGAGTCAACATGGACCAGCATCCCTGTGGAACACTTTTGACACCTTGTAGAGTCCATGCCCCGAAGAAACAAGGCAAACAGTATTATACAGGCTAGATGAAGCTAGGTTGTAACCTCCTCCAGAGAGTTCATACCCGGATGAATTGAGTCTGTTCTGAGGGAAACTCAATATTAGGAAGGTGTTCCTAATGTTTGGTACAATATACTCAGTGTATATAGACACAGAGAAATACAAAACCATTGTAAACAACAGATAGGGAGATAATTATTGCAGAGGAGTGAAGGAGGAACTAGCCTATCCATCATTGTGATAGTATCACCAACAGAAGTTTGCTGGCTGTTCTGAGAGACTGCAGTATGAGTGATACACTGAGGATGACAACCACCCGTGAGAATACAACTCTATTATCGCAGTGCTATTGGATACACAGCCATTTCTGCATCTGGAAAAATACAGAAAGAACCACAGTAGCCTGACAAGCAAACGCAGCAAGGTCTCTTCAACCAACTCGGCTCAAAACACCTCAGGCACACCATTCACTCCTCTCCCCCACATTATATATAATACTTCACCATTTGTTTTGTGGTTACAGTAATGTAAAGGGAGAATCCAGTGCTCTGAAAAAGAGTTAAAAGAAGTGAAATGTGTAATACTAACTATGCAATCGACCGTTACGCTAAATAAAGCCATCCTCCGGAAGGGGACTATCGTCACGGTAACGGAATATAGGTTTCCATGGCGCTCGTCCATCATGCAGCGGGCGTTGTCATACACACGTAATAAATGAATAAAGACAGAGTAGCAGGGACCCAGGCTTAGTGACACACACATATACACACACCTGCACACACATTTATACACACGTAATAAATGAATAACGACAGAGTAACAGGGACCCAGGCTTAGTGACACACATATACACACACATTTATACACACACACACATTTGGAGGGAAAGGGAGGACAAGGCTAAAAACAGCCAGGGTCACGGCCTTTCAAATGTGTCTCTGAGTCAGGCCTAAAACAGCGGGGTCTATATTTACAGAGAGTGAGTGAGTGAGTGATGGTTTCTACCTGTGTCGGGTTGTAGAGTTCCTGCAGTGCGTTGCGGGAGCCTTTCCTACAGCACACGTCCGCCGCAAACTGGTTCCTCCGCATGACTGTTAGAAGGAACAGAGAGAGGACCGTTAACAATGCCCAATCACACTGGAACAACAGCAACAACAACCAATCACATTGTTACAACTTAAACAACAACCAATAAGAGAGTGGGCCTAATAATGTTAACTACAACAGCATTCACATAGAATAAATGGCCATAAAGCTATATTCTCTAGGGCCAAAGGGAACTACCACAGCTAAACTACAAAGCCAGGTCCCTATACACACAACCAACAGCCCACACAACAAAGCAGCCAGACAATACCTCTCAAATTACTGGATGAAAGAGCCCACTACATAACTACATGAGATTGAACAGAAGAGTGGGTGTGGGTGAACAACAATACATTTGAGAGCCTTTACTAGTCTCTGTTCTATGTTTCATCATCCTCACTGATCTAAAAGGAGTGGATATGTAATGCCATATGACTGTAGGACAAAGACAGTACTGTAGGAAATCAGGACAAAGATGATCAACAACGTCAGCAGATTGAGAGAGGGGATGGGGATGGGGGGGGGAGTAAGCCAACTGCAGACACACCCACTTCCTGTATCTTTGTATCTAACCCAGTTAATCGTTTGCTGTTTGTGCTGCGTGTTGCGGACAAATCATAGCCTTTTCTGTCACCTGGGCAATGGGTGAGAGCTGAGTGCTTGTTAGTGTAACGAACTACCGCAGACAGTCCATTATACCTTACCTTCAGTACGAGAGGGGGAAGAGATGCCCCTATACACACACACACACACCTCAGTGTGATGGGTGACCTGTCACCTGGCTGTGAAAGCAGCTTCATTATAATGCAGTTCATTCCTGCTCCCTACAGCGTGCATCATATAAACAGGCAATTACTGCTCTTTCAGCAGAATACACACACATACACACACTGATTGCACTCACTCAATCATTCTCATTTATCCTCTACAGCATCTATGGGCTGTCGACCTAATAGGTACAGAGAGTAAGATGAGACAGACAGACAGAGATAGAGAAAGAGAGAGGGTGAGAGAGAGAGAGAATGAGAGAGCGAGAGAGGGAGAAAGAGAGCAAAGCTACTCTCCCTGAGCCCTTAAATCTCCAAACAGTCCATCCTATTTCCCACACACACGTAGCTTACAAACCACCACACATACCTGATCTACAGATGTTGCTTCAGTGCCTCCAGGTCCACACACCGCTCTATTTAATCTGCTAGTAATCCTGTCTAAGTCTGGTGTGTGTTAATACACTGATCACCTTCCCCTTCCACGCACAGAAACACACACACAATAGGTGGACCAATTATGATTTTTCAGCGCCGATACCGATGCCGATTATTGGAGGACCAAAAAAAGCCGATACCTATTAATCTGACGATTGATTTATTTGTAATAATGACAATTACAACAATACTAAATAAACACTTATTTTAACTTAATATAATACATCGATCAAATCAATTTAGCCTCAAATAAATAATGAAGCATGTTCAATTTGGTTTAAATAATGCAAAAACAAAGTGTTGGAGAAGAAAGTAAAAGTGCAATATGTGCCATGTAAAAAAGCTAACGTTTAAGTTCCTTGCTCAGAACATGAGAAAATATGAAAGCTGGTGGTTCCTTTTAACAAGAGTCTTCAATATTCCCAGGTAAGAAGTTTTAGGTTGTAGTTATTATAGGACTATTCCTCTCTATACCATTTGTATTTCATATACCTTTGACCATTGGATGTTCTTAAAGGCACTTTAGTATTGCCAGTGTAACAGTATAGCTTCCGTCCCTCTCCTCACCCCTACCTGGGCTCGAACCAGGAACATATCGACAACAGCCACCCTCGAAGCATCGTTACCCATCGCTCCACTACTCCAAGTCTCAGAGCGAGTGACGTTTGAAACGCTATTAGCGCGCACCCCGCTAACTAGTTAGCCATTTCACATCGGTTACACCAGCCTAATCTCGGGAGTTGATAGGCTCGAAGTCATAAACAGCTCAATGCTTGAAGCATTGAGAAGAGCTGCTGGCAAACGCACGAAAGTGCTGTTTGAATGAATGCTTACGAGCCTGCTGCTGCCTACCACCGCTCAGTCAAAAAGCTCTTTCAAATATCAAATCATAGACTTAATTATAACATAATAACACACAGAAATACGAGCCTTAGGTCATTAATATGGTCAAATCCGGAAACTATCATTTCGAAAATAAAATGTTTATTCTTTCAGTGAAATACGGAACCGTTACGTATTTTAATCTAACGGGGGTCATCCCTAAGTCTAAATACTCCTGTTACATTGTACAACCATCAATGTTATGTCATAATTACGTAAAATTCTGGCAAATTAGTTTGCAACGAGCCAGGCGGCCCAAACTGCTGCATATACCTGTCACGGTTTTCTGTATGTGAAAGAGAGTCAGACCAAAATGCGGCGTGGCTATTGAGATTCATGTTTAATGAGACAAAGTAAACACGAATCAAATACAAAAACAATAAACGTAACACGAAAACCGAAACAGCCTAATACTGGTGCTAAGTAACACAGACAGAACAAGGACATAAGGACAATCACCCACCCCCCCCCCCCCAACACCAAACAGGCTACCTAAATATGATTCCCAATCAGAGACAATGACTAACACCTGCCTCTGATTGAGAACCATATCAGGCCAAACACAGAAACAGACAAACTAGAACGCAACATAACATATAATGCCCACTCAGATCACACCCTGACCAAACAAAACATAGAAACATTCAAAGCAAACTATGGTCAGGGTGTGACAATACCCTGACTCTGCGTGCAATGAACGCAAGAGAAGTGACACAATTTCCCTAGTTTAATATTGCCTGCTAACCTGGATTTCTTTTAACTAAATATGCAAGTTTAAAAATATATACTTGTGTATTGATTTTAAGAAAGGCATTGATGTTTATGGTTAGGTACACATTGGTGCAAAGACAGTGCTTTTTTTGCAAATGCGCTTGTTAAATCACCCGTTTGATGAAGTAGGCTGTGATTCAATGATAAATGAACAGGCACCGCATCGATTATATGCAAAGCATGACAAGCTAGATAAACTAGTAATATCATCAACCATGTGTAGTTAACTTGTGATTATGATAAGATTGATTGTTTTTTATAAGATAAGTTTAATGCTAGCTAGCACCTTACCTTGGCTCCTTGCTGCACTCGCATAACAGGTAGTCAGCCTGCCACGCAGTCTCCTCGTGGAGTGCAATGTAATCGGCCATGATCGGTGTCCAAATATGGCGATTACCGATTGTTATGAAAACTTGAAATCGGCCCTAATTCATCGGCCATTCCGATGAATTGGCCGACCTCTAACACACACACACACACACACACACACACACACACACACACACACACACACACACACACACACACACCACACACACACACACACACACACACACACACACACACACACACTAGCCTCTTGATATACAGCAAAGCCATCAGGATTACAGTTGAGTGTACCCACTACGTGGACCAGCAGGCCCACCTGCCAGCACACTTGTGTCACAGCCTGGGGGAGATGTATCCATGGCAACCACCTCATCTCACCTGCACCCTTCTGATTGGTTACAATAATCAAATGCCCTCTCAGCTGAGGACACGCTGAACGCTTAGACACATGCACACACACACACTGATCTGACCTTCCTCATCTACTGTATCTGTTTTATTATGATGGACTTTACCAAGCAGAAATAAACAGGTATGGGCTATGGTCAGCTGGATTGACCTCCCTCCCTCTTCCTCTTAGGGTGTGAGTTTTCGGGGACGTTATTCTCAACTTCCTATTGTGGACTTTTACAGGCCTATTAAATCAGCCACTCTTTGTGAATCAGTGAAAAGGTTCTACCAAGTCGAACACATGCACTCCACCCCCCTCAAAGGGTTACTAAGGGCGTTTGGTGTTTCCACCTTCCTCTATGAACTACTGTTGGGCAGTAGGGATTCTCTAGTGATTCTCCCTTTGCGTTCAGCTCAAAGACACAGCAGAGCCAGCCTCCCTCCCAAATCCCACCAATAACAGCTTCTGACATGCAAAGGATTCTATGAAGTCAAGCATCACAAACCACGCAGAAACTACAGCAACACACAACAGTGAGCCCAGAATAACAAGATACTCAATCAGATCCAAGGTTGGCATACATATGTCATGTAAGACCGTCGTTGAAGGAGTGGCTGGAGTGTATATTGGGAAGCAATATATTCACTGTGAGTTTGATTACATACTGTCGCCTCACTATAAATAGTAGTCCGTTCTGTACAAGCTCAGCAGGCCTGTAATCACACAACATCTGCAGCCATCTATCAGCAAGGGATTATGGGATACTGGAGGATTAATCTGCTGCTAATCTTACCTACACACAGAGAGCATCAATTCACTTGCCACTGTCACGTGCACACACACACACACACACGCACAGTGACATACAAAAACACACACAGTCACTAACGTGCATGCACACACGCTGATGTGTACATGTACATGCACACGCGCACACACACACACACACACACACACACACACTGATCCCTCTGTCGGTTTGATAATGTCTAGCGGGAGATAGACCTCCCGCAGACTTTTCATATCTCCCGTGAGTGTCTTGTCTGTCTGTGTACATTTAGATGTGTGTGTTATATCTCTGGTGCACAGAGCTGAAGTGCTGAAGATGAGTTAGGATTCAGATGAACAGCAGAATTAGAGCAGGAGCACAGGAGACAGATGTTTAGACACGCGAGTGCAACTTCATTAAACAAAAGCCTGAAAAGCGCCTGTCAAATGTGTGTCGGGTGGTAATGCGTGTGTGTTGGTGCAATATGTGGGGGACGCGAGTCTGTTAATAATTGGATTTATATAGCGTGTGTGTCTGTGTGCGTGTGCGTGTGTGTGTGTGTGTGTGTGCGTGTGTGTGTGCGTCCACAGGGAAAGGCTAGCTAAACCCAATCAGAACAGTTGATATGATAGGCTGTTCGTTTCTCCTCTTCATTCATTTAGCTGTGGGCCTTTAATCCTTTAATGATAATTACTAACATGAACATAAAACACACCCTCATTGTGGCATGGGAACAACCATCAGTTTAGTAGAGACTGAAAGTGTGTGTATGTGTGTGTCGACACACACTTTATGTTATAATTACGGGTGGAAAGAAATGTCTTGATGTCATGTATTAACATCCCCAATAGAGATATAATTCTGTAATTAATAAATTAATTGATAATGACAGAAAATAAGGAATGTGTCTCATAAGAGACGAGATGATGAAAGAGGAGGCTTTGAAAAGGAGAGGTACGAGTTCTGGAGCAGAGAGACCGATTGCACCTCACAGTACATATAAGACCACGCCGCAGCTATTATGACTCTTTAAACTACACTAAACAAAAATATAAACGCAACATGTAAAATGTCGGTTTGATGTTTCATGGGCTGAAATAAAATATCCTGGAAATACGCACAAAAAGCTTATTTCTCTCAAACGTTACATCCCTGTTAGTGAGCATTTCTCCTTTGCCAAGATAATCCATCCACCTGACAGGTGTGGCATATCAAGACGCTGATTAAACAGCATGATCATTACACAGGTGCACCTTGTACTGGGGACAATAAAAGGCCACTCTAAAATGTGCCGTTTTGTCACACAACAATGCCACAGATGTCTCAAGTTGAGGGAGAGTGCAATTGGCATGCTGACTGCAGGAATATCCACCAGAACTGTTGCCAGAGAATGTAATGTTCATTTCTCTACCATAAGCCGCCTCCAACCTCATCTTAGAGAATTTGGCAGTACATCCAACCGGCCTGTAACCACACCAGCCCAGGGCCTCCACATTCGGCTTCTTCACCTGCGGGATCATCTGAGAGCAGCCACCCGGACAGCTGATGAAACTGTGGGTTTGCACAATTTCTGCACAAACTGTCAGAAACCCAGCTCTGGGAAGCTCATCGGCGTGGTCGACGTCCTCACCAGGGACTTGACCTGTCTGCAGTTTGGCGTCGGAACTGACTTCAGTGGGCAAAAGCTCACCTTCGATAGCCATAGGCACATGGGAAAAGTGTGCTCTTCATGGATGAATCCTGGTTTCAACTGTACCAGGCAGATACAGACAGTGAGTATGGCGTTGTGTGAGCTGGTGGTTTGCTGATATCAACATTGTGAACAGAGTGCCCCATGGTGGTGGTGGAGTTATGGTATGGGCAGGCATAAGCTATGGACAACGAACTCAATTGCATTTTATCGATGCACAGGGATATGCACAGAGACGTCGTGACGAGATCCTGAGGCCCATTGTTGTGCCATTCATCCGCCTCCATCACCTTATTTTTCAGCATGATAATGCACGGCCCCATGTTGCAAGGATCTGTGCACAATTCCTGGAAGCTAAAAATGTCCCAGTTCTTCCATGGCCTGCATACTCAGACATATCACCAATTGAGCATGTTTGGGATGCTCTGGGTCAACGTGTACGACAGCGTGTTCCATTTCCCGCCAATATCCAGCAACTTCGCAGAGGCACGGAAGATTAGTGGGACAACTTTCCACAGGCCACAATCAACAGCCTGATCAACTCTATGGGAAGGAGATGTGTCGCGCTGCATGAGGCAAATCGCAGTCACACCAGTAACTGGCTGTTTTTCTGATCCACGCCCCTACCTTTTTCAAAAAGGTATCTGTGACCAAAAGATGCATATCTGTATTCCCAGTCATGTGAAATCCATAGATTAGGGCCAAATGAATGTCTTTCAATTGACAGATTTTCTTATATGAACTGTAACTCAGTCAAATGTTTGAAAATGTTGCATGTTGCATTTATACATTTTTTTCAGTGTATATAAGTATCCCAACATACACAACAACCTATTGTGGACAGGTAATAGAACAATGGGTCTACAGCTTCATGATATACTGCTATAATCAGAACACTAACTGGACAGATGAGTGGTTTAGTTTGTCTCTAGTTGATTATAGTTGTATCTCTGTGTGTGGTCTATTGATCGCGCTAGCTTTGAGTTCAGGTCCTTGAGTAGGTCGAAGGGTCATTCAGACTGCTGTGTGATCATACAGGTCTCTCGGACCGAAGCAACATGGTCGGGCCAAGAGGCAAGTGCTTGCCAACGTGAGTTGCTTCCCACTGGGCAGCAGTTGCTTCCCAGCAGATAGATGTATCACACGTCCCCAGTGGTAGCTAAAGTAATCAATTTGTTCCAAGTTGTTTCTAGCCACGTCTATAAACTAGCTAGCTGGGAGGGGATTATCAGGAAGACTGACTGAACGGAATCCATACGTCTCCCCTCGACTCTCACTGCACAACATGCGTCATAAATTTGGGCACCAGGCATGTCGGGTATACCCTCTCCCATCCCCAATGATGTGACCCCCATTCTAAGACCCCTAAGTAATGGCTGCCCTCTCACTGCCTGACTCAATATTCCCAACATTGAATAGCAATGGAATTTGGAGTGGGGAAATGGGGAACATAACCACAGTGCAGAAACTCATAGCTATGGAGAAGTCTGTTTGGGTCTTTTAAGTGGAGAAACAAATAACATAGACACACACACACAGAAACAGGATGGATGAATAAACAGAGGAGCATGTTGTAAACCCATATTTGGCCACAGACTAAGAGACAGCGGTCAGTCACACAGTCGGAGGCAGTCAAGCATGGTCAGATATGGTCAGAGGCGGTCAAGCATGGTTAGACAGTCACACAGAGAGATGGACAAACTACCGCAGACAGACATGAATCACAAACCACAAGCCCAGAAGAGGTGAACATACGGGACCAGTGGGAGATCCATAGTAACAGAAAAAAGAGAGAGATAGAGTGAGAAAGGGAAAAGTGAGGAAGGGAGGGAAGGAGGGGGAAGATATGGACACAGGCAGCAGGAGGGAGGAACCCACTGAACCTCTCCAGTGTGACAACCCTGGGACTGTCACCCCTCCTGTACTGCCCTGTCTTTAACCCCTCCAGTCATGAAAGTGAATTTGAATGAACAGGGGGTAGATTAATCAGAGAAAGAGATAGAGAGAGGTGCAGATGAAGAGACAGACAGTTAGACAAGGATATCAACCATAGATCATTCGTAAGGTGATGCATAGCAGCCACTGCAGTAGGCACCAAAGCGATCACCGCACATTAGCCTTCTTAGCCTACCTCCCTTCCTCCTCTTCTGGACACCCCAACATCACCCTGCCGAGCCCGGCAGTGGTCAACAGGATGGGTGTCTCAAAAAACAATTCTGCAATCAGTGTAAAAGGGCTGTGATCAAAACACCACAGGGTTGAACCACACGCTCCATCACGCATGCAGTCACTGTATGTGTGTGTGTTAGTCCTGAACGTTACCTCCTGTAAGACTGTGGTGGAAGCGTAGAGGATGGGGTAAGAGGTAACTCTAGGGCTGACCCCATTCAGTCGACTGGTCGATTGTTTGGTCCACAGACATTTTTTTTGTCAGACAGTTGCAAAAAAAACATATTTTTTTATGGCACGTCTTGATTGACGCCTGTCTCAGTGGACTAATCCATTGCTGAGGCCACAGGGTTGGCTCACCAGTAGTACACTTCCCGTTAATTCCCCTCGTTTCTAATCTACAATGTTTGTTTGGTTACCGTAATTTCTGTTCATGCGTTCAATATACAGTATTGTTATCATTACAGTATTTTACCGTTCTCATTGGCAAGAGTGGACACGTTGTTTGCAAAGCGCACAACTTAGTCTACACTTGAGAGAAACAAGTTTTGGTTCATTTCATTCCATTTATGAGTTTTGTCAATTTAGTCATTGTGTTTTGTAAGGATGCGCACCTGATTAATCATAGAAGTCGGCCCAGGCTACCTGGCCTGCGCGCAAATGTCGGCTTATAAAATGTCCCCATAGTATTTCAGATTGTCTTAACTCACCACCACTAATGAGCTGTGGAGCTTCTCAAAGCAATTTTTTCTTCACCTCCAAACAGCAAGTAAACAAAGTCTGTTTTTACATCCATTGAGACTGATAATAGTTCCTCAAGGTAGCCTATTTTAAAAATCTTTCCAGCTCTCTCCCTTTCCGTAACCACACCACCTGAAAGGGGGGGGGGGGCGCCATGCTCTGATCCAGTGGAAACATAAAACCTGATTGCTTCTTATCCCTTACGCAAATAGCCTACTGCTGTGTCTGTTCCGAGCTCACTGGCATGGGAAATTCTGAGGGTCCAGAATATTTTATACAGCGTGGCAAGTTTGTTAGCACAAGCTTTGGGCTGGACCAAATCAACTTGGTCCAGCCCAAAGCTTGTGCTAACAAACTTGCCA
Source organism: Oncorhynchus mykiss (assembly GCF_013265735.2). Lineage (NCBI taxonomy): Eukaryota > Metazoa > Chordata > Actinopteri > Salmoniformes > Salmonidae > Oncorhynchus > Oncorhynchus mykiss. Next base: position 24,693,924 of record NC_048585.1, on the reverse strand, counting down.
CGTTGTATAAAATATTCTGGACCCTCACAATATTGCCATTGGCAACTATGTAAAAAATAGCCTACATACATAAAGCCAACAAATGAAAACAGTGCAGCCTGCAGTTAGAAAATATCCTGATAAAAATAAATCACATTGGCTATGCATGGCCTGTCTGCAAGGAACTTGAAACATTGGCTATGCATGGCCTGTCTGCAAGGAACTTGAAACATTGGCTATGCATGGCCTGTCTGCAAGGAACTTAAAACATTGGCTATGCATGGCCTGTCTGCAAGGAACTTGAAACATTGGCTATGCATGGCCTGTCTGCAAGGAACTTGAAACATTGGCAAGTTTGTTAGCACAAGCTTCTGACCTTTTAAGATAACGATAATCAGCATAACACACACAAAGTCCACTCTTTCCCTATCCATCCAACACCAACAAAAGGCACAAACATGGTTGTACAATCTAGCCAAAATACTTTTTGAGAGAGAGAGAGAGAGAGAGAGGGAGAGAGGGAGAGAGAGAGAGAGAGAGAGAGAGAGAAATGTGATGACATGCATATTATATATACCTTCAAATTTGTTGCTTAAATTTAACTCAATAATTCAGACACATGGAACATCTTAAATAGTATTACCACAATGGGGAAAAACTAAATGAACTAATTAGCTAAAAAACTAAGATCACAAACAAATATTACAACCTATAATACAGAACTTCTCCTGCTTCTCTCTTTTGATGGTTATTTTGTGGGTGGACACATCAAAGTGCACCTCCTATTGTTAAAGATGGCAAAGCGGTCAATAACACTATTATGGCTTCGTAGCCCAATCACTTCAGCCTCAATGGACATGGCTGCAAGACGTGCAAGTCTTTTCTGACCCATTGTCTTACGCAACCAGGAGTGCAGCCGGCGCAGTGCACTAAAGGACCTTTCACAGGAGCAGCTGCTTACAGGGTTTGTGAGGGAAACCTGAATGATTTCCTTCAGATAAGGAAACGTATCATCATCCAGGAGGTTATGCACAGCTACCATATCTTTGGGAGGACGTCCAGCCTCTCTTTTCCGGGCAAGAAAGTTTCTGGCCACCAACATCTCTTCTGCTTTAACATCAATACCGTAGTGCTTGGTAAACTCAGTGGATCTGGATCTGTTTGTTGTCCCTCTCTCTCTGGATGTGTTTGTTGTCCCTCCCTGTCTGGATCTGTTTGTTGTCCCTCCCTGTCTGGATCTGTTTGCTGTCCCTCCCTCTCTGGATATGTTTGTTGTCCCTCCCTCTCTGGATCTGTTTGTTGTCCCTCCCTGTCTGGATCTGTTTGCTGTCCCTCCCTGCCTGGATCTGTTTGTTATCCCTGTCTGGATCTGTTTGTTGTCTCTCTCTCTGGATCTGTTTGTTGTACCTCCCTGTCTGGATCTGTTTGTTGACCCTCCCTCACTGGATCTGTTTGTTGTCCCTCCCTGTCTGGATCTGTTTGTTGTCCCTTCCTGTCTGGATCTGTTTGTTGTCCCTCTCTCTCTGGATCTGTTTGTTGTCCCTCCCTGTCTGGATCTGTTTGTTGTCCCTCCCTGTCTGGATCTGTTTGTTGTCCCTCGCTGTCTGGATCTGTTTGTTGTCCCTACCTGTCTGAATCTGTTTGTTGTCACTCCCTGTCCGGATCTGTTTGTTGTTCCTCCCTGTCTGGATCTGTTTGTTGTCCCTCCCTGTCTGGATCTGTTTGTTGTCCCTCCCTGTCTGGATCTGTTTGTTGTCCCTCTCTCTCTGGATCTGTTTGTTGTCCCTCTCTCTCTGGATCTGTTTGTTGTCCCTCTCTCTCTGGATCTGCTTGTTGTCCCTCCCTCTCTGGATCTGCTTGTTGTCCCTCCCTGTCTGGATCTGTTTGTTGTCCCTCCCTGTCTGGATCTGTTTGTTGTCCCTCTCTCTCTGGATCTGTTTGTTGTCCCTCCCTCCCTGGATCTGTTTGTTGTCCCTCCCTCTCTGGATCTGTTTGTTGTCCCTCCCTGTCTGGATCTGTTTGTTGTCCCTCCCTGTCTGGATCTGTTTGTTGTCCCTCTCTCTCTGGATCTGTTTGTTGTCCCTCTCTCTCTGGATCTGTTTGTTGTCCCTCCCTATCTGGATCTGTTTGTTGTCCCTCCCTCTCTGGATCTGTTTGTTGTCCCTCTCTCTCTGGATCTGTTTGTTGTCCCCTCTCTCTCTGGATCTGTTTGTTGTCCCTCCCTGTCTGGATCTGTTTGTTGTCCCTCCCTGTCTGGATCTGTTTATTGTCCCTCCCTATCTGGATCTGTTTGTTGTCCCTCCCTGTCTGGATCTGTTTGTTGTCCCTCCCTGTCTGGATCTGTTTGTTGTCCCTCCCTGTCTGGATCTGTTTGTTGTCCCTCCTTGTCTGGATCTGTTTGTTGTCCCTCCGTCTCTGGATCTGTTTGTTGTCCCCTCTCTCTCTGGATCTGTTTGTTGTCGCTCCCTGTCTGGATCTGTTTGTTGTCCCTCCCTGTCTGGATCTGTTTATTATCCCTCCCTATCTGGATCTGTTTGTTGTCCCTCTCTGGATCTGTTTGTTGTCCCTCCCTGTCTGGATCTGTTTGTTGTCCCTCTCTCTCTGGATCTGTTGGTTGTCCCTCCCTCTCTGGATCTGTTGGTTGTCCCTCCCTGTCTGGATCTGTTTGTTGACGCTCTCTGGATCTGTTTGTCGTTCCTCCCTGTCTGGATCTGTTTGTTGTTCCTCTCTCTCTAGATCTGTTTGTTGTCCCTCTCTCTCTGGATCTGCTTGTTGTCCCTCTCTCTCTGGATCTGCTTGTTGTCCCTCTCTCTCTGGATCTGCTTGTTGTCCCTCTCTCTCTGGATCTGCTTGTTGTCCCTCTCTCTCTGGATCTGTTTGTTGTCCCTCCCTGTCTGGATCTGTTTGTTGTCCCTCCCTGTCTGGATCTGTTTGTCGTCCCACCCTGTCTGGATCTGTTTGTTGACCCTCTCTGTCTGGATCTGTTTGTCGTCCCTCCCTGGATCTATTTGTCGTCCCTCCCTGTCTGGATCTGTTTGTTGTCCCTCCCTGTCTGGATCTGTTTGTTGTCCCTCCCTCTTTGGATCTGTTTGTTGTCCCTCCCTCTCTGGATCTGTTTGTTGTCCCTCCCTCTCTGGATCTGTTTGTTGTCCCTCCCTCTCTGGATCTGTTTGTTGTCCCTCTCTCTGGATCTGCTTATTGTCCCTCTCTCTCTGGATCTGTTTGTTGTCCCTCCCTGTCTGGATCTGTTTGTTGTCCCTCCCTGTCTGGATCTGTTTGTTGTCCCTCTCTCTCTGGATCTGTTTGTTGTCCCTCCCTGTCTGGATCTGTTTGTTGTCCCTCCCTGTCTGGATCTGTTTGTTGTCCCTCCCTGTCTGGATCTGTTTGTTGTCCCTCTCTCTCTGGATCTGTTTGTTGTCCCTCTCGCTCTGGATCTGTTTGTTGTCCCTCCCTATCTGGATCTGTTTATTGTCCCTCCCTGTCTGGATCTGTTTGTTGTCCCTCTCTCTCTGGATCTGTTTGTTGTCCCTCTCTCTCTGGATCTGTTTGTTGTCCCTCTCTCTCTGGATCTGCTTGTTGTCCCTCCCTCTCTGGATCTGCTTGTTGTCCCTCTCTCTCTGGATCTGTTTGTTGTCCCTCCCTGTCTGGATCTGTTTGTTGTCCCTCCCTGTCTGGATCTGTTTGTTGTCCCTCTCTCTCTGGATCTGTTTGTTGTCCATCCCTGTCTGGATCTGTTTGTTGTCCCTCCCTCTCTGGATCTGTTTGTTGTCCCTCCCTGTCTGGATCTGTTTGTTGTCCCTCCCTGTCTGGATCTGTTTGTTGTCCCTCTCTCTCTGGATCTGTTTGTTGTCCCTCTCTCTCTGGATCTGTTTGTTGTCCCTCCCTCTCTGGATCTGTTTGTTGTCCCTCCCTCTCTGGATCTGTTTGTCGTCCCTCTCTCTCTGGATCTGTTTGTTGTCCCTCTCTCTCTGGATCTGTTTGTTGTCCCTCCCTCTCTGGATCTGTTTGTCGTCCCTCTCTCTCTGGATCTGTTTGTTGTCCCTCTCTCTCTGGATCTGTTTGTTGTCCCTCCCTCTCTGGATCTGTTTGTTGTCCCTCCCTCTCTGGATCTGTTTGTTGTCCCTCTCTCTCTCTGGATCTGTTTGTTGTCCCTCCCTGTCTGGATCTGTTTGTTGTCCCTCCCTATCTGGATCTGTTTGTTGTCCCTCCCTCTCTGGATCTGTTTGTCGTCCCTCTCTCTCTGGATCTGTTTGTTGTCCCTCTCTCTCTGGATCTGTTTGTTGTCCCTCCCTGTCTGGATCTGTTTGTTGTCCCTCTCTCTCTCTGTATCTGTTTGTTGTCCCTCCATCTCTGGATCTGTTTGTTGTCCCTCTCTCTCTGGATCTGTTTGTTGTCCCTCTCTCTCTGGATCTGTTTGTTGTCCCTCTCTCTCTGGATCTGTTTGTTGTCCCTCCCTCTCTGGATCTGTTTGTTGTCCCTCTCTCTCTCTGGATCTGTTTGTTGTCCCTCCCTCTCTGGATCTGTTTGTTGTCCCTCTCTCTCTCTGGATCTGTTTGTTGTCCCTCCCTGTCTGGATCTGTTGTCCCCCTCTCTCTGGATCTGTTTGTTGTCCCTCTCTCTCTCTGGATCTGTTTGTTGTCCCTCTCTCTCTGGATCTGTTTGTTGTCCCTCCCTGTCTGGATCTGTTTGTTGTCCCTCTCTCTCTGGATCTGTTTGTTGTCCCTCTCTCTCTGGATCTGTTTGTTGTCCCTCTCTCTCTGGATCTGTTTGTTGTCCCTCTCTCTCTCTGGATCTGTTTGTTGTCCCTCTCTCTCTGGATCTGTTTGTTGTCCCTCCCTGTCTGGATCTGTTTGTTGTCCCTCCCTATCTGGATCTGTTTGTTGTCCCTCTCTCTCTCTGGATCTGTTTGTTGTCCCTCTCTCTCTGGATCTGTTTGTTGTCCCTCCCTGTCTGGATCTGTTTATTATCCCTCCCTGTCTGGATCTGTTTGTTGTCCCTCTCTCTCTGGATCTGTTTGTTGTCCCTCCCTGTCTGGATCTGTTTGTTGTCCCTCTCTCTCTGGATCTGTTTGTTGTCCCTCCCTGTCTGGATCTGTTTATTAACCCTCCCTGTCTGGATCTGTTTGTTGTCCCTCTCTCTCTGGATCTGTTTGTTGTCCCTCCCTGTCTGGATCTGTTTATTGTCCCTCCCTGTCTGGATCTGTTTGTTGTCCCTCTCTCTCTGGATCTGTTTGTCGTCCCTCCCTGTCTGGATCTGTTTGTTGTCCCTCCCTCTCTGGATCTGTTTGTTGTCCCTCCCTCTCTGGATCTGTTTGTTGTCCCTCCCTATCTGGATCTGTTTGTTGTCCCTCCCTCTCTGGATCTGTTTGTTGTCCCTCTCTCTCTGGATCTGTTTGTTGTCCCTCCCTATCTGGATCTGTTTGTTGTCCCTCTCTCTCTGGATCTGTTTGTTGTCCCTCTCTCTCTGGATCTGTTTGTTGTCCCTCCCTGTCTGGATCTGTTTGTTGTCCCTCCCTGTCTGGATCTGTTTGTTGTCCCTCCCTGTCTGGATCTGTTTGTTGTCCCTCCCTCTCTGGATCTGTTTGTTGTCCCACCCTGTCTGGATCTGTTTGTCGTCCCTCCCTGTCTGGATCTGTTTGTTGTCCCTCTCTCTCTGGATCTGTTTGTTGTCCCTCCCTGTCTGGATCTGTTTGTTGTCCCTCCCTGTCTGGATCTGTTTGTTGTCCCTCCCTCTCTGGATCTGTTTGTTGTCCCTCCCTGTCTGGATCTGTTTGTTGTCCCTCTCTCTCTGGATCTGTTTGTTGTCCCTCCGTCTCTGGATCTGTTTGTTGTCCCTCTCTCTCTGGATCTGTTTGTTGTCCCTCCCTGTCTGGATCTGTTTGTTGTCCCTCCCTGTCTGGATCTGTTTGTTGTCCCTCTCTCTCTGGATCTGTTTGTTGTCCCTCTCTCTCTGGATCTGTTTGTTGTCCCTCCCTGTCTGGATCTGTTTTTTGTCCCTCCCTGTCTGGATCTGTTTGTTGTCCCTCCCTGTCTGGATCTGTTTGTTGTCCCTCCCTGTCTGGATCTGTTTGTTGTCCCTCCCTGTCTGGATCTGTTTGTTATCCCTGTCTGGATCTGTTTGTTGTCCCTCCCTGTCTGGATCTGTTTGTTGTCCCTCCCTGTCTGGATCTGTTTGTTGTCCCTCCCTGTCTGGATCTGTTTGTTGTCCCTCTTGTCTGTGGGGTTTGACATGTATTGTTATTAAACTCATATTTACAATAACTCAAGGCTTAATAGGTGATGAATCAGTTTTACGTTTTAATTTGTTTGTTTGAACTGGTACAATCTTAATTTCTCACCGGATTGGCCTTCGGCAGAGCTGCTGGCTCTGCCTCTCTTGAAGAATGTCTGTATATCCATCTAACATTAGTCGTTAGCTAGCCTACAGTTGAGAAATTGAGGATAATACAATGGCATTGTGTTCAACACTATGTCACCTTTTCTACACATGACCTACTGATAATTGTTTTGCAATGGCCTACTGAATGAAAGCAATTTAGTATGAAAGGGTTTGTGCATTATGTTATGTCATCTGTCTCATTTATAGCCTGGCACAGATAGCAAGACTACATTTAATACAATGTTAATTAGATATCATCTGTCTCATTTATAGCCTGGCACAGATAGAAAGACTACATTAAATACAATGTTAATTAGATATCATCTGTCTCATTTATAGCCTGGCATAAATAGCAAGACTACATTAAATATAATGTTAATTAGATATCATCTGTCTCATTTATAGCCTGGCACAGATAGCAAGACTACATTAAATACAATGTTAATTAGATATCATCTGTCTCATTTATAGCCTGGCACAGATAGCAAAACTACATTAAATACAATGTTAGCTAGATATCATCGCCACATAACTTATGCCGAGTTTAAAAGACACCGTTACCGTTAGCTAGCTCCCAACGTCTGTTACACGATAACTTACAGGCAGCCTCACATAAACACGTATTTGTTAACAAAGCTTTGATTATGACCAAAGTTAATAGTAGTGAATATTCTCTCTCTCTCTGTATGTGTTCTAACTTACCACAAATTCACATCGTAGCCAATCTGCATGAATCTGTCCTGTCAGAGCCTTTTCATGTCAGTTTACGTTAACCAAAATGTTAGATACAAGTAGACCTAACTATCACTAGCGCATGCAGCAGCCTCCTCTCCAGCAGCCTCCTCTGTAGCTGTCTCCTCTCCAGCAGCCTCCTTTGTAGCTGTCTCCTCTACAGCAGCCCCCCCAGGTCCAAGTGCTTGCCTGGTAAGAAGTTTAAGATGGGATGGAACGGTTGACGAAAAAAAAGAAATCACAGAGAAAATATATTGACTCATATATTTATTTATTTATGGGGGAGCTAATGAATAGGCCTTGTGACGTCCTGGGCCTATGTGTTCTTAAAAGGAAGGAAAATACCAATCATGAGGATCCACTTTTATATTCTGACGCACAGAGAGCGCATTGTGCTAACAAAACAACTCTCTCAAATATACACTGGAATTACATGGGTCTATTACTGATCTTTCACTGGCAAACATGGTTACAGACCCAACAACATTGTACAACCCATCCTCATGGTTACAGACCGAACAACATTATACAACCCATCCTCATGGTTACAGACCCAACAACATTATACAACCCATCCTCATGGTTACAGACCCAACAACATTATGTAGTATCCCATCCTCATGGTTACAGACCCAACAACATTACACAACCCATCCTCATGGTTACAGACCGAACAACATTATACAACCCATCCTCATGGTTACAGACCCAACAACATTACACAACCCATCCTAATGTTTACAGACCCAACAACATTATACAACCCATCCTCATGGTTACAGACCCAACAACATTATACAACCCATCCTCATGGTTACAGACCCAACAACATTATACAACCCATCCTAATGTTTACAGACCCAACAACATTATACAACCCATCCTCATGGTTACAGACCCAACAACATTATACAACCCATCCTCATGGTTACAGACCCAACAACATTATACAACCCATCCTCATGGTTACAGACCCAACAACATTATACAACCCATCCTCATGGTTACAGACCCAACAACATTATACAACCCATCCTCATGGTTACAGACCCAACAACATTATACAACCCATCCTAATGTTTACAGACCCAACAACATTACACAACCCATCCTCATGGTTACAGACCCAACAACATTACACAACCCATCCTCATGGTTACAGACCCAACAACATTGTACAACCCATCCTCATGGTTAAAGACCAAACAACATTATACAACCCATCCTCATGGTTACAGACCCGAACAACATTATACAACCCATCCTCATGGTTACAGACCCAACAACATTATACAACCCATCCTCATGGTTACAGACCCAACAACATTATACAACCCATCCTCATGGTTACAGACCCGAACAACATTATACAACCCATCCTCATGGTTACAGACCCAACAACATTATATAGTATCCCCTCCTCATGGTTACAGACCCAACAACATTATATAGTGTCCCTTCCTCATGGTAACAGACCCAACAACATTATACAACCCATCCTCATGGTTACAGACCCGAACAACATTATACAACCCATCCTAATGTTTACAGACCTAACAACATTACACAACCCATCCTCATGGTTACAGACCCAACAACATTATACAACCCATCCTCATGGTTACAGACCCAACAACATTATACAACCCATCCTCATGGTTACAGACCGAACAACATTACACAACCCATCCTCATGGTTACAGACCCAACAACATTGTACAACCCATCCTCATGGTTACAGACCCAACAACATTGTACAACCCATCCTCATGGTTACAGACCCAACAACATTATATAGTATCCCATCCTCATGGTTACAGACCCAACAACATTATACAACCCATCCTCATGGTTACAGACCGAACAACATTACACAACCCATCCTTATGGTTACAGACCGAACAACATTATACAACCCATCCTCATGGTTACAGACCCAACAACATTATATAGTATCCCTCCTCATGGTTACAGACCCAACAACATTATATAGTATCCCCTCCTCATTGTTACAGACCGAACAACATTATACAACCCCTCCTCATGGTTACAGACCCAACAACATTATACAACCCATCCTCATGGTTACAGACCCAACAACATTATATAGTATCCCATCCTCATGGTTACAGACCCAACAACATTACACAACCCATCCTCATGGTTACAGACCCAACAACATGATACAACCCATCCTCATGGTTACAGACCGAACAACATTATACAACCCATCCTCATGGTTACAGACCCGAACAACATTATACAACCCATCCTCATGGTTACAGACCCAACAACATTATATAGTATCCCTCCTCATGGTTACAGACCAACAACATTATACAACCCATCCTCATGGTTACAGACCCAACAACATTACACAACCCATCCTCATGGTTACAGACCCAACAACATTATACAACCCATCCTCATGGTTACAGACCCAACAACATTATACAACCCCTCCTCATGATTACAGACCGAACAACATTATACAACCCCTCCTCATGGTTACATACCGAACAACATTATACAACCCATCCTCATGGTTACAGACCCGAACAACATTATACAACCCATCCTCATGGTTACAGACCGAACAACATTATACAACCCATCCTCATGGTTACAGACCCAACAACATTACACAACCCATCCTCATGGTTACAGACCCAACAACATTACACAACCCATCCTCATGGTTACAGACCCAACAACATTATACAACCCATCCTCATGGTTACAGACCGAACAACATTACACAACCCATCCTCATGGTTACAGACCCAACAACATTATACAACCCATCCTCATGGTTACAGACCCAACAACATTATACAACCCATCCTCATGGTTACAGACCCAACAACATTATATAGTATCCCTCCTCATGGTTACAGACCCAACAACATTATATAGTATCCCCTCCTCATTGTTACAGACCGAACAACATTATACAACCCCTCCTCATGGTTACAGACCCAACAACATTATACAACCCATCCTCATGGTTACAGACCCAACAACATTATATAGTATCCCATCCTCATGGTTACAGACCCAACAACATTACACAACCCATCCTCATGGTTACAGACCCAACAACATGATACAACCCATCCTCATGGTTACAGACCGAACAACATTATACAACCCATCCTCATGGTTACAGACCCGAACAACATTATACAACCCATCCTCATGGTTACAGACCCAACAACATTATATAGTATCCCTCCTCATGGTTACAGACAGAACAACATTATACAACCCATCCTCATGGTTACAGACCCAACAACATTACACAACCCATCCTCATGGTTACAGACCCAACAACATTATACAACCCATCCTCATGGTTACAGACCCAACAACATTATACAACCCCTCCTCATGATTACAGACCGAACAACATTATACAACCCCTCCTCATGGTTACAGACCGAACAACATTATACAACCCATCCTCATGGTTACAGACCCGAACAACATTATACAACCCATCCTCATGGTTACAGACCGAACAACATTATACAACCCATCCTCATGGTTACAGACCCAACAACATTACACAACCCATCCTCATGGTTACAGACCCAACAACATTACACAACCCATCCTCATGGTTACAGACCCAACAACATTATACAACCCATCCTCATGGTTACAGACCGAACAACATTACACAACCCATCCTCATGGTTACAGACCCAACAACATTATACAACCCATCCTCATGGTTACAGACCCAACAACATTATACAACCCATCCTCATGGTTACAGACCCAACAACATTATATAGTATCCCCTCCTCATGGTTACAGACCCAACAACATTATACAACCCATCCTCATGGTTACAGACCCGAACAACATTATACAACCCATCCTAATGTTTACAGACCCAACAACATTACACAACCCATCCTCATGGTTACAGACCCAACAACATTATACAACCCATCCTAATGTTTACAGACCCAACAACATTACACAACCCATCCTCATGGTTACAGACCCAACAACATTATACAACCCATCCTAATGTTTACAGACCCAACAACATTACACAACCCATCCTCATGGTTACAGACCCAACAACATTATACAACCCATCCTCATGGTTACAGACCCAACAACATTATACAACCCATCCTCATGGTTACAGACCCAACAACATTATACAACCCATCCTCATGGTTACAGACCCAACAACATTATATAGTATCCCCTCCTCATGGTTACAGACCCAACAACATTATACAGTATCCCGTCCTCATGGTTACAGACCCAACAACATTATATAGTATCCCTTCCTCATGGTTACAGACCCAACAACATTATATAGTATCCTCCTCATGGTTACAGACCTAACAACATTATATAGTATCCCTTCCTCGTAGAGAAAAGCACATGAGATAATTATAATACACAAAGCAAAACAATGAAATCATTCCAGCATTGCTTAAAATTATGAATAAGATACTAATGAGATAGACATATATAAACCATTAAAATATTGAGATGTACAAACTATGGCATAAGGGAACGATGAGAGGATAAGAGATACGCCGTAATTTCGATTAAGACATTTATGAGCGAATAGTCGATATAACTATTTATTCGGCACTTTTGAATTGGACAGCGACACAATTCAGAACATTGGCCATTCTTACAGTATTCTCCCTGCACACCAAATCAGAACTGTAGGCTAAATAACAGGGGCATATAAGCAGATAATGAAAGATTATACAATATTCGATGATGACATTTCTCCAAAACAGGCTATAGGCTACATGTGCACCACCAAGTCAGAACAGTTATGAGGGGGAAAGGGACAAAATGATTAGAATGAGGCACATGGGCTACTAACAGCTTACAACACAACATACACTTAGTATTACTTTCTTAGCTAGAGTATACATATCTCCCTGGCATATTACATCATTATGCAGCAGCATACAATACATATTTTTGGACTCACCGTTGTTGTGCTGTGTTCACTTAAACATGGCGCGACGGTCCTTCTTGTGGGCAAACTTTGTCATCAAAGTCTGTCATTCTCTGGATTCATGGTGCTTTCAAGACAACTAGGAACTCGGAAAAAAACAAGGTCGAATCGTGACGTCAGTGATCTTCAGGTCGTAACTCTCGAAAGAGGCCGAGTTCACGATTTGGAATTCCGAGTTGAATGACCTTTCAAAACGTACAGTATTTTCCCAGTCTGAGCTAATGGTTGTCTTGAACGCACTGACGTCAGATTTCCCAGTTCCGAGTTTCCATTTGTTTTGAACGCGGCAGAAGTCATGCTGGATTGACAGCATGGCCAATGTATTCAGCCTTTTTATGGCCCATGGTGTTGCGTGTCAATGTTTAACATAGATAACATAACATTAGATAAGAGACACTTTCAGACAGATGCGTTAAACCCTTAAACCCAGACCTGGACCACACACCCTCTCCCCTGAATAGCAGGCAGGGGAGGCAAAATAGTGATTGCTTTGCATTGCCATTAATTCTTTCCAAACCACTCATTGTTGAATTTGCAATTTCCAACTTGTTGTGTGATGTTTATGTCCAAAGCCCGATGACCACGATATGTTTTATCTATAATTTCTCTTCATTATTTCTCTTCCTATGACAAGGATTGAAAAGGATTTGCCAGTAGATTGTCAAAGTGATTCATTATGATGACTGCTTATCTAGCTTGCTAGCTAAGATTTTGAAAGTATGACATTTACATGATCAGTCCAATCAAAGCTACAGTAGATATTCATTTTATCTGTGGCCAATGACTTTGAGCCTCCTTGGACAGGCACTTCTAATATAAATCTATGGCAGCACCAAAGGGGGCTTGAACTGCCTAGCTCTCCCTGTGGATTTGGCGGTGACGTAGTGCCCCCATGAGTGACAGATCACTGAGCCAATCACGGCGCAACTAGATAAGATTATCAACTCCTATGCGCTGTATTTTTGCTGACTGCCCCACCACCACCACAGATAGCCCTGAGCTAGGCTGAAACACCTGCATTTTGAAGCTGTCTTACTCAAGAAAGAGACCATGTTTGTATATGTGTGTTGTGTGTGTGGGCGGGGGGGTGGAATCTATTCGTCTGTCATCTGGGGGGAGGGGTGTAAAACTATAGGAGGGGGCTGTGTCAACAGCCTGCAATTCCTCTGACACACAGCAGATCTAGTCCCTGTTCTCACTAGCTACTTCAGAGTGATTGATTGTTTATAGAACAAACAGACTCTCCCTGAGTCTCTGACTTTCCCACCGAAATCCTCACAGGCTCCTCACAGACTCAAAACTCCCTGTTTTACACACTCACCACCAGACGATGAGGAAATGAGGACGTGACACTCACTCCTCTAATTCTCTGACTAAAGGTCAGGGGTCAAGCTGTGACGGGTCACGTGAGGTCAAAGTGTCACTCACCGTTCAAAGTGTCACTCACCGTTCATAGTTGGAGCTGTGGTTGTCACAGTAGGAGTCAACTGTAAACACACACACACATGCAAAATCAAACAACTATTTTTCTAATGAATAGACATGCTCTCTAGCTCTTATATTTTTCTATTTCACTTTGGCTTTCCTCTCTGTCTAATTGCCTCTATGAAATATTAATATTGTGTGTCTCTTGGGTCCCTGTCATTCCTGATCTCAGCATGCTTCCCTGCATCCCTCAAACTTCGGTTCGCCCTGCCCTGCCACCTGTCTCACACTCCCACTGGGACACAGGGATTTAATTGATAACATACACACACACACACACACACAACTATTTCTCTCACAGCCATGTTTGTCAAAGAATGCTTCCAGGAAGGATTTCTGTCCTGTTTTCTAGCTCTTCATTTAGTCTGCTTTGTATTTAATCTAGTCTGTTTTAGCTCTGGATCTGGTGCTTCTGGTTTGGTCTGTGTTACAGGAAGTCTAGCGATTAACTCAAATCTCTGCAGTTTCTGTGAACCAGCCAAGGGAGATTGGGGCCTCTTAAATTGACGCTCGCAAACACACACACACACACACGCGCGCACGCACACACACACACACACACACACACGCGCTCCCTCTGTGACTGTCTGATTAAAGTTGCATTTAAAGACAGCATCCCAGTAGTCAGGGGGTCTGGTCAAAGCCCCAGTCTCAGCAGGAGCAGAAACACAGCCTGCGGGACGCGTCTTTAAACCAAGCAGCTGGACACACACACACACACACACACACCACACACACCACACACAGGCATTTCGCTACACTCGCATTAACATCTGCTAACCATGTGTATGTGACCAATCAAATTTGATTTCATTTGACATCTTTAAACCACAAAGCGAGGTCAATGCAGGAAAACAAGGAAAGTATTTTAATGGTCGACTAGATTTGTCGCCACCCGCTGTCTTCAGCTAATGAGGGGACAAATAGAGAGCGAGAAAGAGAGAGAAATAGAGAGAGAGAAGGAGAAGGAGTATAGAAGCCTCAGCAGGTTATTGCCATAGCAGGTACTAGGTTTTGTATTGTGCTCCAGAGGTGTAATTAATTGGCTGTTTTTGTTCTTCTGCCAAAAAACTGAACCAGACACGATGACAGAGCTGCCCTTAGCATGCCCGTGGGGTCCTACAGGCAAAGAGTGGACACCTGTGAAATATCACTGAGGAATGTGAGCTCACTAGATCCCTGCACTCTACCTAGCCCATCAACGTCATGTCCATAATCAATGCATTGAAGCGGTAATAACTCACAACACACTGTTATATACTGACTCATGAGTACTGGCAGGACTAAATGGCCATTATTAGGCTGTGTCCTGGCTCTATCAGAGATAATCAACACATGTTAACCTGATCATCTTCTGAAGTTGTGGAGCGAGGCTTCAATTGACCGTGACAAATGCAATGACTACCTCCCCCCTTCTACTGGGACTATGAGACTGACTATGATTAGCAGACTCTACTGACAATCCTCTGATCTGTTGGTCCTGATTGGACAGAAGATGAGTCCCTCCTCCCACCTCTGGCTCCTTAATGTGGCTCATTAGAAACATTAAGTAGTGTGTTAATGGAATAAACAGCAGAGTTAATAGATTGCTATTACTATGGCAACAGCTTGGTGGTCTCCCTCTTTTCATAGATACACACACACACGCGCGCACACACGCACGCACACACACGCACACACACACACACACAGAGTGTTGTTTATGGACAGTAGTAGTCCTGCCGTGTCTACGAGC